>NC_044054.1:29000416-29020416 GCF_902167405.1 Gadus morhua
AGATGAATGAATAAATGCATGGATGGATGGATAGACTGACGGATGGAGAAATGCATCTTCTCTACGGCCCAGTGGGGAGCTTTAGATCCTCCATCTTGGTAGTCTTGGGTTTGAAACCCGGCCCTCTTGGAATGCAACATATTTCTTTCACATACCAACGGATATAAATTGGAATTCAATCCTTTTTACGTTCACACACACACTCACACCAACACCCCCCCCCCCCCCCCCCCCATGCACATGCAAACACACACACATACGCACGCACATGCACGCACGCACACACACACACACACACACACACACACACACACACACACACACACACACACACACACACACACATGCATGCATACACACAACCACGGGACACGCCCAATCACACCCACAAACACACATACACACACACACACACACACACACACACACACACACACACACACACACACACACACACACACACACACACACGCACTCACACACACACACACACACACACACACACACACACACACACTCACACTCACTCGCGTTACTTCTCTATCCTTGTATTTCCCTCTTTGGAAATACTCCTTCCCCACCGTTCTCTCTCTCTCTCGCCCTCCCTCGCTCTCCTTTCCCCGCTCCTCCATCATTTCAGATGAATCGCTCCCAGCAGAACACCACATCTGAGGTCCACCAGACGCTGCAGGATCTGCCAGGAAACCAGACAATGCTGGCGGACGAGAGCGGGGGTATGACAGAGACGGAGCCGACGACGGGGAGAAGCTGTGCTGGAAGGGTGTCGCAGTGAAACCCCCGAACCCTCACCAGCTTAACCGGCCACCAGCAACCAGCCGGGGGCTAAATCAAACCCAGGGGCTCCCTCGTAAAGATCCCCAGTGAAAGCCGACCCATAGTGTGAGGTTCTTTTTTTCTTTTTTGGGCTTTTAGTATTGCAGGCGTTACTGTGTATTACTGGGACCCACCAACCCCCTCCACACACTGATATACACACATATACACACACACACACAGACACACACACACACACACACACACACACACACACACACACACACACACACACACACACACACACACACACACACACACACACACACACACACACACACGCGCAAACAGACACAGTCATACACACAGATTCTCAATCTCCCCCCCCTTCCAGACACACAGTGTGTGAACAAGAGCCCCAGTGTTGGGTTTCCTTTCTGGGCGCTTCACCTGCGGCATCGAAACAGCTGCACCGTAAACATGGGAGACCCCCCCGCCGCCCTCTGCCCCACCCACCCCATCAAAGGGGTTGCTCCGCCCGCGTTCCCTCCCTGACGGTGCATCTAATGGGCTACAAATGAGAGGCTCTGCTCCACTTCCTCTCACACCCGCGCCCCCACATGGCGGCCATATTTCAGAACACACCCGCCGCGACCCCCCAGCGCAGTGAGATGCCCGCCATCAAAGTGCCGACCGTAATGCTTCCAGACGAACAGGAAATTAGTCCCTGGGAGGCCAGGTGAGCCGGGGCCAGGGGTCCGGAGTGAGAGGGGACACACGGAGTTTGGGAGCCTGTTGGGTTATTATACCAATTCAACACCATGGAGGGTGACGAGCTAACGGCTAACGGCCTTCAGATAGCTGTGCGCTACAGGTGGAGGCTACAGGTTGAGGATGATGGTGGAGGCTACAGGTGGAGTCTCGGGTTAGAGGCAAGTGCTGGAGGCTGCAGTTGGAGGCTACAGGTGGAGGCTAGAGGTAGAGGCTCCAAGTGGAGGCTACAGGTTGAGGGTGGAGGCTACAAGTGGAGGCTACAGTTGGAGGCTACAGGTGGAGGCTATGGGTGGAGGCTACAGGTGGTGGCTATGGGGGGAGGCTACAAGTGGAGGCTACAAGTGGAGGCTACAGGTGGAGGCTAAAAGTGGAGGCTACAGGTCGAGGCTATGAGTGGAGGCTACAAGTGGAGGCTACAAGTGAAGCCTATTGTTGGAGGCTACAGGTGGAGGCTACAGGTTGAGGCTACAGGTGGAGGCTACATGTGGAGGCTACGGGTTGAGTCTATAGGCTTTGGTCCGTGCTTGGCTTCCAGTAACAACCTTGGAGTGCGATAGCGTGAGTACTGGTTGAATTTCGTTTAATTATAACCCTGGATGAGTAATCCGGGAAAGGGGCTACCATTTCCCACATTCCCACACAGACGGTTAATCCTTGGTTTGAATTAAGAACAAATAGACACATGGTATTGGTTGAACATTGGTTTGCTTTCGATTTACTTCACATGATGAACCATCTTTTAGCTTTAAGCCTGTCAAGCTGACCCCTTGAGCGTATTTTACATGATATTTGAATATTATATATTTCATAATATATTAAAGTGTTATTTATTTCATAATATTTTGGATATTTCAAAGGCGTGTGCATAGAGAGGACACATGATGTTGATTTACGCCATGGCGAACGATGGCTCCAAAGAGGAGTCTCTGGTTGAGGGAGGGATGATTTACGTCGCAGCCTCATCTTAGGATAATTTGCCGCTTGTGAAAGAGCAAGGTCAGCGATATGGCTGTGAGGCGCTGTGTAGACATCAGAAGGGAGAACCGCTGGATAGCCGAAAACCTCAGAAACCGCCTCGCTCCCAGAAGAGTCAAAGGAGGAGAAACTCGATCTCCTGAGGTGTTGCTTAACAGCCAGATATTAAAGCGGCACAAGAGACACAGAGGAATCGATTTGATTCCAGTATTCAACAAGCACATTTGTTCTAGTGTTAAAACTGAACAGATAAATGCCTTGTATATTGTTCTGGCCATGATGAATATGAAGCAGATGAGACATGGCAATGTCACGGAACGCATGCGAGTTCAAGTTACAACATGGTGTGTTTCTGAAGGGTGTGTGTGTGTGTGTGTGTGTGTGTGTGTGTGTGTGTGTGTGTGTGTGTGTGTGTGTTTGTGTGTAAGTGTGTAAGTGTGCGCATTTTCATGGTGTGTATGTTAATGCAAGTGTGTGCATTTTCATCGTTTATCATGTAATGCAGCAGTGAAATCCAGCAGTAATTTGATTTAAACCCAGCGGTATTGTGATTGAAGCCCAGTGGTATTGTGATTGAAGCCCCAGCGGTGTTGTGATTTAAACCGTGCCCGACTGCGATTTAAACGCTGCCGTATTCGATGCTGTCACCCGGGCTGACTGACAAGCTGAACTCTTCTCAGTGACAGCTGCCACCACAGGCTCTGGGACTCATTGAAATCTGGGAAAAGTCACGGCTACAGCACACATGTATGTATGGCCAAACACAAACATGCTTCACTGTGTTATTACAGGGTTGATTAATACAGTCTCTGGGGAAGACGTCATCGCTTGGAATGGATGGAGATGGTGAAGATGGAGTAAAAAAGACAAATGGGATATTTGCGTCATATTCCACTTTTTAAATACAAAAACAGATTCTTTCTTTATTAAATATGCCTTCATACGACAGATATTTAGGGGTGTCCGACATGTCGATATAAACACAAGTTCACCCAACCATGAAAACACTCACACACACACATGCACGCACACATGGTAAAAGACACACACACACATGTGTGCCCAAACTCTCACACACCCACACCGAACACACACATCCCCCCCACACACAATCACACTCCACCCACATGCACGCATGCAAACACACACACAAACCAACACACACACACCTCACACACCCACACAAACAACCCCCCCAACACACAAAAGCTCACACACATTCCCACACCAACCCCCCACACACACACAAACTCACACACATACCCACACACAAACACACACACACCCACACACCCACACACCCACACCCCCCCCCCACCCACACACCCGCACCCACACCCACACCCACACACACACACACACACACACACACACACGCACAAACTCACACACACACACACACACACACACACACACACACACACACACACACACACACACACACACACACACACACACACACACACACACACACACACACACGCACACAACCACAGATCTCCGGCTGCCAATGCTCACACAGGCCAGCTCATCTTAATCCAACTCTCTGTCTCTTTGTTTATTATTCGTAACGGGAAGCCCTCCGCCCTGTCGGCATGGTAACGCGGCGCGCGGCTTCCCGACCACAGCTCACCGTCTAAATCCATGGTCAGATTGTCCTGAAATAGTCGGGGAGCCCATTGATTACAGAGACCGGAGGGGCGTGGTTGGTCTCTGTGATGTGGCGGTCCTGATCCCTCCACCAGACACGACAGCCTCCACCTTGAGTTTCCATCGCAGAGCAGTGGATTGTGGGGGACGGCCCGTCTCTGTGCCGACGGCACGGTTGCAACGTGGACCCGGGCCGTGTGTGTGTGTCCGTGTGTGTCGGGTTTTGTTCGCTTTTTCCTTCTTTTTATTTATTTTTATTGCATTGTTTGTGAATGTGTGGGTTTGCATGCGTTTGTGTGTGTGTGTGTGTGTGTGTGTGCGTGTGTTTGTGTGTGTGTGTGTGTGTGTGTGTGTGCGTGTGTTTGTGTGTGTTTTCATGTGTGTGTGTGTGTGTGTTTGTGTGTGTGTTTGTGTGTGTGTGTGTGTGTTTGTGCGTGTGCGTGCCCGACTGGATATCATTAGCATACATCTGTCTTTGCATCGATATGTATGTTGTCGTACTTTATTGTGTGTGCGTGGTTGTTTGCCTGTGTGTTTGCGTGTGAGTGTGTGTGTGTGTGTGTGTGTTTCTCTGCCTGTATGTGTGTTTGTGTGTATGTGTGTGGGCATGCCTGCGTGCATGCACTGGCCTCCTGTTTGCCTTAGTGTGTCTATGGATGCGGTGTGGGCACGGTTCATGTCTACGTAACTGTCACCACAAACTGTACACACATGAGTGTTTGCACGTGTGTGTAAGTGCTGCAGTAGTTACAGTAATGAATTGCTTCAGTGTAGTGCATGGAAACACACAGAATGAAACATTGCCCCCCCCCCCCAAACACCCCTTATCCCCCAAATCCCCTTGCTCTCCTTCCTACTGCTTCCCACAGAAACCCTCAGCAAATGCAAAGCGCCGCTGCTTTGGTAAAGCAGAGGTCACTCAGAGAGGATATACACAACTCACCACAAACCTAAAAAAAGGAGGATTGATTAATAAAAGAGAACGAGAGAGCGAGAGAGAGAGAGAGAGAGAGAGAGAGAGAGAGAGAGAGAGAGAGAGAGAGAGAGAGAGAGAGAGAGAGAGGGAGGGGGGGGGGAGGGAGGGAGAGAGAGAGAGAGAGAGAGAGAGAGAGAGAGAGAGAGAGAGAGAGAGAGAGAGAGAGAGAGAGAGAGAGAGAGAGAGAGAGAGAGAGAGACGAGTGAAGACAAACAGAGTCTCTCTCTGTTTGAGTAGTCAGAGAGGACCTCGAGGTAAGGTCCTTCAGTCTGGGCTGGGAGTGTGGGCCTACACACCGAAGGCATTCAGCTCTGTGCTTCATAGCCCAGCCTCGTCGAGCCAAGATGAAGCAATTTCCCTCTTTAACGTGCCTGGCAGTTGGTGTTCCTCCGTTTATTAGGTGATATAGGGTAATTAAAGGGAGGAAGGCAAGAGGAACTCCTCCTTCTCTCTCTCTCTCTCTCTCTCTCTCTCTCTCTCTCTCTCTCTCTCTCTCTCTCTCTCCTCTCTCTCTCTCTCTCCTCTCTCTCCTCTCTCTCTCTCTCTCTCCCTCCCTCCCTCCCTCCCTCCCTCCCTCCCTCCCTCCCTCCCTCTCTCTCTCTCTCTCTCTCTCTCTCTCTCTCTCTCTCTCTCTCTCTCTCTCTCTCTCTCTCTCTCTCTCTCTCTCTCTCTCTCTCTCTCTCTCTCTCTCTCTCTCTCCCTCCCTCCCTCCCTCCCTCCCTCCCTCCCTCCCTCCCTCCCTCCCTCCCTCTCTCTCTCTCTCTCTCTCTCTCTCTCTCTCTCTCTCTCTCTCTCTCTCTCTCTCTCTCTCTCTCTCTCTCTCTCTCTCTCTCTCTCTCTCTCTCTCTTACTCTCTCATTTTCTGGGGAGGGGAGGGGGGTTGATAGACCTCTTCCTCTGTAAGTATAGTTTGGAATGCAATGAAGGCTGGTCAAAATGTCTTTCCACTCCAAAAAATAGATTTTATCCCCACTATTAGTGTTTTGACCTCAGCATGTTTAACTTTCAGTGTCCTCTCTTGTATCCTCAAGTTAATATCGGGAAAGTGAAAAAAAAACATTACTTCACCATACTTAATAATTCCATAAATAATTAACTTTATTTATTACAATCAATCAACTTTACACGTGCACAAATTGATGTGATTAAGATTTTATAAAACTACTTTCAATGTCACACTTTGTGACTGTTGATAAACTTGCGTAACCATGTCTGCTTAAAACCACGCGTAATAGAAACAGGGTTTCAAAATAAGAGCGTGGCACATTGCGGTAGGTGCACCGTTCCCTTGTGTTGTCCTGTGTTCACTTTAATGATCGAACAGGGAGCGCCTCCTCACTGCTTCATGGTTTCCAGCGTCTTACCTGGGCTTGGAATCACGCCGACCTACGTGAGTTAGGGTTATGCTTTTATCACCACTCAAATTGCTTTACAGGGAGGATTTAAAAAATGTCCAGTATATGCATCCCACGTTCCTCCTCCCGTCTGTTTTGAATCAACATCGGTGAGGTCTACAATGCAGTTGTTGGAAATTGCTCACCACTTGGCTGGCTGTTACGGTGCTTTTATTTATTTATCTAATAGTTTATATTCGCTCTCAAAAGCCTAATTGAATAAATATGTCACATGGCTGGGCTGGAGGAAGACACAATACTCAAAGTATTTGGGACGAGTCGAACGCCAAGACGTTCAAAGGGAAAAGTACGGAGGCCGTTGGTGACGACACCATTATGTCACCACAACAACGAGTCCGCTTGGCTTTTATTGGGGAATTTTCTCATTTGTTTTGTTCTGTTCGTGGCTATTTTGGCACGGTATGAATCTATTTGTTTCTAATTTCATCATGGCATCCCCTACTTGGGTGTTTGAATTTCACGCTGACCCTGTACATAAAACTCAAATTAAACACAAAACATGAACGGTTATTGCCTTGGCCTACTTATTGGAAATTATAAATGTAAAGGTTTATAGCCTTTGTTGTCAACCAGCATGTTTCTCATTAAACACAATGTATATGTTTAGTAAAAAACAATGCATTTGGGATACAAAACATTGTAAATAGAATAAATTCATGCAACATTTACACTTCGGTCGAAGGTTACAGACCTACAGTGGAGAGCAAACTTCAATCTTTTCGTTTGCCACTCTCGCCAATTTAAATGGCATGCAGCCCACCCTACGTCAGCACAAGGTTCCCATTATTATGAGTTGATCGATCCAAAGTCAAGTCAAATAGACATCTGGCTCAAGGGTACCTGTAGGCTGCAGACGAGCTCTCCCCGGCTGGGAGTCGAACTAACAACCTCAGACGCATCTTCAGCGCCATCCTGGCCCCGTGACTGATTCCTCCCCGTCGTCGTCGGCTCCGGAGTGTCTCCGCGGTCCATCAGCCCGTCTAAAGAGCAGACTGAGGGCCCTTGTCGTCTGTGTAAGCATGCGTACTCAGGCCCCTATTCCTCGTATTAGCCCAATTACCTGCCTGCCTCGCGTCCCGCCGGCCCTTACTGGTCAGAACGGGCGGTTCTGGGTATTCCTCTCCCCGGCTCAGCTCACATGACGCAGGACATGCTTGTGGAGGTCGGATTCTACGGCCCCCCGTGGCGGGGGAGCATCGGGGGGACATCAGGGCGTCGGAGAACAATAGCCCGGAGTGTCTTCACTTCCAGGACGCCACATACCTCCCATGCACCTTAATTAGCGGAGCAAAGTGGAGGCAGCAGCAGCAGCAGGGGAGAGGGTGGTGGTGGTGGGGGTGGTGGAGGCGGTGGCGGTGGTGGTGGTGGAGTTAGTGTAGGTTGGGGAGGCAGTGGGGGTGGATGTGGGTAGGGGGGGGGTTGAAGGCGGGGGAGCCGTTGGGGATGCAGGTGGGGGAGGGGGGGGGGGGGGGTAGGTGGTGTAGTTTGGGGAGGCACTGGGGGATGGATGTGGGGAGGGGGGTAAAGGTGGGGGAGGCAGTGGTGCTTGATGTGTGTGTGTGTGTGTGTGTGTGTGTGTGTGTGTGTGTGTGTGGGGGGGAGGGGGGTTTAGGTGGTGGAGGTTGGGGAGGCAGTGGGGGTGGAGGAGGGAGAGGGGCTTTTGGTGTTGACGGTGGAGGCATTGGGGGTGGAGGTGGTGGCGGGGAAGTGAGAGAGGAGTTGGGGGAGGCGTGATGGTGGAGGGGGTGGAGGGGGTGGAGGCGGCGGCGGTGGCGGTGGTGGTAGGTGGAGACGAGGTCAAGCAGTGCCAATTAGATGGCAATTCAAATCCAGAAGGAAGGTAAACAAAAAGAACACAATGACATGTTCAGTTCAGCGGATGGAAAAAGTGAATCCACGGCGACCGACCTACTCTGTTTGCGCCTCACTAAACACAGTTCTCCTCTGTTTACATGATTGAAGCACGACATGTAGCTTTAGATGGAACAACATAGCTTCATCAGCACTGTAGCCTACTCCCCATGTGTCACTCAAGCTGGCTATTTTAAGCCTACATAATTAATAGTCCCTCCCCTTCACCCTACCAACTTTGTTCAATATTTCAATTATACATTGTTAGCACACACAATTGTTAGCCCATAAAAACATTTGTTTTTTTAATACTTTTGGAGTTTACACAAACACTTTTCAAAGGAGTTCATCGCCCTGCTTGTCCCCACTTCATCACTTCTTTGGCTTAAATCAAGATGGCTGCGGCAGGCTTTGTTTTGGAGAGTCTTCTCTGCCAAAGTGATAAAACAAGCACATCAAGTATCCGTGTTTATAACACCATCCCGCAAAACTTTATGTAGGAAGCGGACACCATTCCTGTTCCTTTATTGAGCATCTCAGCCACTCTGGCCGAATCCCAGTCGGGCCTAGCTGTATCTCTCGAAACGTTAAGCACGGCGAACCGTGGCACACATGTTTCTTCTACTCCGAAAGCAACGTGTAGTGAATTTGGTCCAAACATCCCACCCTTTCTGTTGGAGCCTCAGAGTCTCCTGCTCCTAATCCGTCTCATCGCTCAGAGACGCTTGCCTCTCTGTAAACACTGTGACCCACATCTCTGTGTGTGGTATACAGTAGAAGCAGCCACCACCACTACCTAATACTGAATACAGCTTATAAATAATCTTCGTTTAAAAGCTACTGTGTATATTTTAAATAAACAATGATAATGAAAATACCATTTTAGAAACTCCACCAAAACACTAAACTACAGATAAGTAGCTAGTCGTATAAAACAGAGCACAAAGTGAGTATAAATCTAGTGTTGCAGTGTTGGCCTCGTCTCACATGCTGGCCAACGACCTGCCGCTGAAAGATGCTGAGGTTGAATTGTTTTTTGGGCTTTTTTCCCAGACGCATGGGGTCCATGGTCCCCGCTCTCTGAATCCAAGATAGCCCAGGCTCGGGACTGAGTTATTGTGTCATAAAAGACTAAATACAACCTCGCAACGCGTGCTGCCATTAAGTAGCATTATACTTTTCCATTTTACTCTAGACCCCCTGAAGTGTGCAAATGTTATAATAATTTGTAGGTTACTGCTTGATAATGTCATCTCCGTTTAACTGGCATTTACTGTTTTCTATTCTTGTTGCGGTTTGTTTCAGCTGTAAAGACATAACATAATATCACTATAAAATAATTATCTTAATGAAATTAAATTCTAAACATAGAAACATTGAATACATAGAAATCTGTCGAGGCGTCTCGTTATGCATCTAACACACGTGTCACACATGGCGCTATATTACCGTCATGCAAAGATCAGTTAAAGTTCAGCCAATCGGAATACCGCGACCAT
The DNA here is from genome assembly GCF_902167405.1 of Gadus morhua. Classification (NCBI taxonomy): domain Eukaryota; kingdom Metazoa; phylum Chordata; class Actinopteri; order Gadiformes; family Gadidae; genus Gadus; species Gadus morhua. The sequence continues at coordinate 29,010,331 of NC_044054.1, forward strand.
GGCCGCAACCAATCGGAGCTCTGCGAATACAGGACCCCTGATGACGAATAATGAGATGGACGAGATAGCAGAGGTGACTGTTCAATTCAGCGGATGGGAAAACTGAATCCACAGCAGCCAACCGATACTGTTTGCGCCTCACTAAACATAGTCCTTCTCTGTTTACATGATTGAAGCGCAACATGTAGCTTTAGCTGGAACAACGTAGCTACATCAGCAGTGTAGCCTACCCGTGTCAATCAAAATGGCGTCATATTTTAGCAACTCAAAGTTCAGTTAAAGTTCAGCCAATCGGAACTCCGCGACCAGGACGCCGACCAATCGGACAGGACCCCTGATGACGAATAATGAGATGGACGAGATAGCAGAGGTCTCAGGAAGAGCTGTGGAGGCTGGCGTGTGGCCAGTGTCTCCCCCATGGACCGCACCTCAGGGCCACAGTAAACGGGAAGTGGAGGATTGACAATGGCGGTGTGAGGAACCCTCTTATCTCCTTACGACGCACTCCACCTTCACCCCTCTTCCTCTTCCTCGCCCATGTGTCAGGGCCAAGTTCAGAGGGGACACCCACTGCCACCGGCTGTGCGTCTGTTTGTGTGCATTGTGTGTGTGGTGTGTGTGTGTGTGTGTGTGTGTGTGTGTGTGTGTGTGTGTGTGATTGTCCTGTCCAACTGGAGGGATTTTTATAAGGGGAAAAGGAAGGATGAGTCTTTGTGTGTGAAGTACCTTTGTATCCTATGTGTGTTTCTCTGGAAGTATTGCACTACCTGCGTGTGTGTGTTTGTGTGTGCGTGTGTCTGTGTGTGTCTGTGTGTGTGTGTGTGTGTGCGTGTACGTGTGTGTGTGTTTCTTGTTTGTGTGTGCTCTCTGCCATGGCCCTCTCTATGGGTCAAGTTGAACCGACGTCCAGACCAGCCCTCGACCCCTAATAAAGATTTATTTATGTGTACTGCATATCATATAACCCAGTGCGCGACCATTGCCATCACACTCCCTAACACCTAAGAACTCACTGCACAGATCCCAACGCCACGCTGCCCTCAGTCAAACCGTCGCTCGCTCCAATAATAGAAGTCACACTTTTTCGTTGCTACGCGTTTCGCAGCGCCGCGCAATGTAATTTCCCTGTGAGTCACAAAAACATTCGCACACACAACAGCCGTTGAATCTGTCCCCCGCTGTCCTGCTTTGTGTGTGTGTGTGTGTGTGTGTGTGTGTGTGTGTGTGTGTGTTTGTGCTTGTGCGCTGAGTGAGAGAGCACGCTGTATGAGCAACAACTTGTGTTTTTCCCACGGTGCCGTGCGGAAGCGAGGGCAGAAGCGGGCTGAGGAAGGAAGCAGGGGGTGGGCGACGCACACACACACACACACACACACACACACGCAACACACACACGCAACACACACACACGCACACACGACGTCAGGAGCCAGGAGACTCCTGTGGCCCCGCGTTACACACCTTCCATTGGACGGGGGTTACACAGGAAGTTCTCAGCTATGCTACTTCCTGTTTGCGAGGGCCCTCTGTATTCGAAGCACATTGTGAGAGTTCTCTTTCATCAGCTTTTTGTTCTCGTGTGTAATGAAGCAGATTGACAGGGATGACAAGGGGCCGCTGTGAACGCAAGGCGCCGTGGAGTCACCGTATGGCCGTAGTGCGTTGATGTATGTTCCCGCTGGTGGTGGAGGTGGTGAGGGAGATGGTGATGGGGGGGGGGGGGGGGGGGTTGGAGAGGTGCTGGTGGGGGGTGGAGGTGACGGGAGGTTGGAGAGGGGTTGGTGGTGGAGGCGGTCGGGGAGGAGGTGGTGGAGGGGGAGGTGGTGGTGGTGGTGGTGGAGGGGGAGGTGGTGGTGGGGGTGGTAGTGGCGGTGGGGCTGGTGGGGGTAGAGGAGGTGGGGAGGCCTGGAGAGGGGCTGGTGGTGGTGGTGGTGGAGGCGGTGGGGGACGAGGTGTTGGTGGAGGTGGTGGAGGCGGTGGTGGGAGAGGTGGAGAGGTGGTGGTGGTGGTAGGGGAGCTGGTGGTGGGGGTGGAGGTGGTGGTGGGGATGAGGTGGTGGTTGCAAGTTGCCGTGGCGTCACTGTACGGCCATAAAACGTTGATACTTTCTCATTCATTTCTTGTCAGTTTTAAGCCACAGATAAGCTACTTCAACTACATAACGGAGAGGGCACACAAATAGTTTCCTTCCACTTGCTGAAGAGGGAATGAAATCACGTGTGCCAAACATTCAGCACTGTAGCGCAATAACGAAACAAAGGATAATTCAATAATAATTTCGAAACGATAAATAAGACATCCCTGCTCAACCGTTTGACGGTTTGATGGAGCATCATGTCTTATCAGTGTGAGGTGTGTGTCACAGGGCTTAGCGTGTATATCCCAGACTGTCCAATTATAACAGACGAGCCGGGTTAGAAAGTGCTGGATGCGTGTGTCTTAACCCTATAAAACACTGTGACAGATGGAAGGAATTGTATGGGGAAGCGGAGAAGGATTCGTAGCTGAGAGGGAGGTACGGTAACAAGGCTAACAAGATGTATCTGGAGCCACAGTTTGAGACTGGGGGAGGAGGAGGATGAAGATAAACACTGATGTCATCGACAAAGAGTGAAGGAAATATATCTGATATATCTCCGTCTGATATCTGACGCAAAGCAAAGAATCCTCTTGTATTATTGATCAGCTTCGTACATATTTTTGTGTCTGGATTTCGGAATAATATGAGGGGGCTTTGTTCCCGCTTTGGATTATTTAGGAGTGCATGTATTAGACATTCAAATGTAGCACATCATGTCACATTTTAATGTTGCACAGCACGTTTTTAGACCCTCTGCTTACTTCCTTGGCACCGTGGGCCAATATTCACTTCGTTCTTTTTTTGACAGGGGGCTAAAGATGGATAGATAAAAGCTGTATCCTCGACAGAGGTCTTCAATAACGAGCCCTGTGGAGTTCTATCAGAGACCATCCCCTTCCCCTCTCTCCCCCCCCCACAACCCCCCTTCTCTCACCCCCGTCCTGTCAAGAGCTGGAGCGAGCAGCTTCCTTCAGGGTACAAAAGGTGGAAGCTCGTCAGAGATTCTGGAAGCCCTCCCGTCCTGATAGGAGGCAGAACTCCGGGCGGGGGCAGAGCGCAGAGACGGAACAGAAACTGTAAATTCCGGGGGCCATTGCCTTCCTGTTTTCTCTCCTGACCTCCCGATCACCGTTCGATTAGAGATAAGTTACGACCCCCCCAACCCAACCCCCGACCCCTGTCTTAGAATATATCCGTTTCTTCACAGCAGATATTCTCAGGATGAGAACATGGGCAGTGGGAGACATGGAGGGGAGGTACGTCATCGCTCCCCAGGACCCTTGTTAGCTTGCCTTAAGAACAGATAGAAGAACATCCCGGTGTCTCTTCTTTGACGTCTCCAGGGAACGCCTAACGCCATGTTTCAAAGGGTCGCCATTTCCTGGAAGTCAAAGCCAAACACCAAAGCAAAAAAAAGACGTTTGAAAGGTGGTTAGAAAATCTAAAGTGAATTATCAAATGCAACTAACAAAACTTAAGGCTTTGTGTTTTTTTATGGACACATTTTCTATATGAAATGGTTGAATCATCAGGTTTTTTGGACGGGAGGGGGGGGGCACCATTGTGCTAAACTTAGCAACAGCCAATTCCTCCTCCTCCATCCCGTCCATTAGACTTTTCCCTCACGCTCTTCCGTTGGAAGCAGGTGTCGGTTGCGCCGTGCACTGAGCCAGAGTTATAAAAATTCTACGAGTAGCAACCATCGAGAACACTGAACTATTCGGTTGGCTTCACGAGTCAATACATTCCAAGATGGAGGTTGAAAAAGACTGTATTCCGATGCCATTATCTTTAACGAAGCGCTGAAAGAGGTGATCCCAACTGGATGATATAAGGGTTGGGGAAGGAGGTGTATTAATCTAAACGACCGAAAGCAGATCTCTCTCGACGTTTACGTATTTTAGGAATTTAGAACTTTACCTCACTGTGAGGAGATTGGACGGAAATGTTTTCAGTACACGTGCAAACATGGCTGTGGGATTCATATTGGGAATTCACATCGGCGTCAACGGTATGTGGTCAGATGTCTGCGGTGCATGTGTACATGAGTGTGACAAAGACAAATAGAAAGCCTTAGACGGCGAGAGACAGAGAGAGACAGAGAGAGGGAGAGAGACAGGGATCAAGACAAAGAGTACAGAGACAATAAATATAGCCAGGAGAGACAAGGGCTGTCCATTTGTTCCAAACATAAACCATCTGTCCACTGGCTGTAATGACAAAAAACACGAAAATATCACAATGAGTAAGAATGATCCCATCCAACTGAACGGTGGGACACTTTAACGATTCAAAGAAAGTCGGTGTTCTGTCCTTTCTTTCCAACTGTGTGTCCAACTGTGTGACGTGAACTAGCGTAGCTCAGCTTGCTGGGAGGCCTGAATCTGAAGGGTTTAGGGTGAGTGGGAGGGGCTTAGCGAGTGTCGATGGTACGATTCTAGTAAACAAAGAGAGAGGTCCCGCATTTTTTATGTATACAATGTATCAGTTCTATGATGTGATTTGATTGATGACATTATTGAAATCACTATCCATTTATCGCTATTGACTAAAGGTATGTCCAGGTCTTTTTGAGCTACAAGCTGGTTGAAATGTTATTGCTGCTTTAAATACAGTCCGTAATTTACGTGTTGACATTTGGGGCGTGGGAGGTATTGGGAGGGGGGAGTCTTATCATGGGGGTATTCATGCTGTAAATCTACGAGGGGGGCTGAGCTCATCGGAGAGGTGATCAGGGTTATCACAGACAGGGAGGGACCTTCGGGTTAGGGGGAAAGACTGGTATGATAGGAGGAGGAAAGCCAAAAGAATATTAACTCTTTATCGCCTCATCTAGGATTCAACCTTCTCCTCTCGTCTCCTCTCCTGGCGTCTCCCTCTCCGGTCTTTCCTGTCCTGTCTTCTCTGCCCTCTGAACTTTGATTCTCTTGTTCTCCCCTGTCTTCTCTTCTCTCCTCTCTGGTCCTTTCCTTGCATCTCCTCTATCTCCTCTCCTATCTCTCGTATCCTCTCCTCTATCTCATCTCATTCGTCTGCTCTCCTACTTCTCATCGCCTCTCCTCTATCTCCTCTCCTTTGTCTCCTCTCCTATATCTCCGCTTCTTCGTCTCCTCTCCTTCATCTCCTCTCCTCTCCTACCTCTCCTCTCCTCTATCTCCTCTCCTTTTCTCTTCCTCTTCGTCTCCTCTCCTTCCTCTCCTCTCCTCTCCTCTCCTCTCCTCTCCTCTCCTTTCCTTCCTCTTCTCGCCTCTCCCACCTCTCCTCTCCTCTCCCCTCCTCTCCTCTCCTCTATGTCCTCTCCCACCTCTCCTCTCCTCTCCTCTCCTCTCCTCTCCTCTCCTCTCCTTTCCTTCCTCTTCTCGCCTCTCCCACCTCTCCTTCCTCTCCTCTCCTCTCCTCTCCTCCCCTCTCCTCTCCTCTATGTCCTCTCCTACCTCTCCTCTCCTCTGTGTAGGTGCGATTGTGAGCCAGATGGAGAGAAGAGCACTATACATGTGGGGATGTTGGTGAGTTATAAATCCACCTGGACCTCTGACATTCAGAGAAACCTGCCCAGTCGCGTCGCTACACTGTCATCTGGTCCTTGTTAAACTGTGTCTGTGTAACTCCATGGCAAGTGCACCACACACACACACACACACACACACACACACACACACACACACACACACACACACACACGCTTAACACATAAACGCAGAACACATAAACGCACACAAGCATCCATGTAAACACACACATACTCAAACGCAAACACATAAACACACACACACACACACACACACACACACACACACACACACACACACACACACACACACACACATACACACACGTAGATATATACACAGACAGACAGGCAGACAGATGCATACGTACACACACATTCAAACACGCATCCACATTCTTAAACATCCACACACAGAGAAAAACGTTGTTTAACTTTCTAAACCAAGTGGTTTTATTAAGTTTAGTCACTTTACAGTTACTGGTCCTATTTTTTGCCATTACCTTAATGCAATCTGTATTCCCATCAACTGAACAATAATCCAAAGGGGTTGTCCACTCCTGGGAAAAGAGAGAAGGAAAAGAAAAAATGGACGGGGAAAGCTTTTGATCTCAACCCAAGGGGCTATGGATCATGAGACATGAGATATTTCTTCTGAACATTTTGTGGTGAAAACCCAGGGACAACAACACAGTAAAAGGTTAAGGCTGACATTAAGTTGTTCCTGCGGTGTTTATACAGAAATATGAGCCTAGAACAACATGAGACATGTCAATTAGACAGACCTTCTATTGTCCCCGGGCTTTGCCCATGGCACTGCTTTCTATCCTTCTGCAGCCAACTGAGTTTGAATCAGGTGAAAAGGAAACGGGTTTAAAACCTACTGACCGAATGCAGGATCTAAAGGCAAGTTAGTTTAGTGGGTTTCTTTGGAAAATGTTGAATGTTCTGCCCTAGTTTAAAGACAAATCGGCACGGCCAGAAGACACCTGAGAACAGAAACACGTTTTTCTTTATGTGTGCACTCTCTCCCACACACACACACACACACACACACACACACACACACACACACACACACACACACACACACACACACACACACACACACACATGCATGTACACAAACACATAAACGTACACACACTCGCACACGCACACACACACATATTCTCACACAAACATACACACACACACACACACACACACACACACACACACACACACACACACACACACACACACACACACACACACACACACACACACACACACACAGGCTTTATATTCCCTCGCTGAACTCCAGTGGTGCAGGTGGAAACGTGACCTACAATTCGCCGAGTGATAAATGACTTGATGTTTGTTCTTGCTGAAGTGGGGGGAATGGGCACGATGGAGTTATAGAGGTTATTCTCATTGCGAGGAGGGGCGTAGGCCTAGGCTTAAAAGTTCGGGTTTGCAGCTTGCTTTTAGGCGTTTTGAATAATTATTCGTCTAGCGTTATCCTTGATCTATTTTTAATGAACCTTGTATTTTGCAGTCATTCGTTAGACTCGGATAAATTGAACTGTAAATAACGTAGGCCTACTAATAAAATAACGTGATAAGTCATACAATTTCAAACAAAGAGGGCAGGTTTGCGCAAATAAAAGTGCACATACTTTTATTCACAAAATAATAAAAAGGGATCTTGTGTTGTTAGGTATGCAGACACAACCATCCTTTTGTCTGGAGACCACTTCCCTCGATCAGAGCTTGGGGGCACCAAAGACTTCCTACTGTATTCCAAAAACCTTCCGCCAGCTCCCCGCGTGTCGAATAAATTAGCAACCCAGATCGGAGACAGGAGGAGGGGAGGGGAAGGAGTAGTGTAGTGGAGGGGGGCTGGGCCTAGTGGCAGCCGTGTCGCGTTTCATTCAGACACACACTCCAACGCACACACACACGCACACACACCCACCGCCACGGTAGGCTCTGCTGCAGCTCAGCCTTGGCCACTACACCAGAGGAGGTTGGCTGTGCGGTTGGATGCTGAGTGAGGCGGAGAGAAAGCGTTGGTTGTGAGAGAAAGGACGCCGGGAGTTGCTGCATGCCTCTTCTTCTGACGGCGCCCCCCTCTCTGCTGCTGCTGCCGCCGGGTGAAGGTTTCGGCGTCTGCCGCGGGATCCATGTATGAACTGTGACCTGTTTACCTGAGAAGGAAGGATATATGCAGAGATAACCACAAAGCGGCTTGTCAGCGTCTCGTTTGGAGAGAAATCCGGGGACCCTAAACAGCCGTATTCTCTTTATTTTTTAATTAATAATTGTGGATACTATGCCGATGAGAGTCGCTCCGGTTGCAAGATTCATTCAAGATTCCTCCTAGGAGGGCTGTTTTTTTTCTCCGTTTTCATCGTTCCGGGAGGATTTGATAGAGACGAGCCGTTATTTTGTTGCATACTGATAAGGTGTTCCCGGGAAGCATCGGGAGCCAGCATTAAGAGCGGTGGAGAGGCTCACATGAATGTAAGTGGAAAATCCTTTCTTCGCGTCCCGATGCTTTTTCAAATTGCTTTCACGTGTGTGGCTGGTCAGCTTAATGGCAATCAAACACCATTAACATGCGATGAATTCACCGTACGGTGTGCATCTCTTGGCTCAGTGCGAGAGGGTCGGTGTATGGGAGGGGAGGGGAGGGGGGGGGGGGGGGATCATGCAAAGTCTGCAGCAGCCTACACCTCCTTGCATTGACAGGCACATCGCTATTTGCAATGCACACTGAAAAAGGGGGGACCTTCTGCTCTGGACTACAATAGCGAACACCAGGAATGAGAGGGAGGCTGCTCGTTCAGCCAGGGTCAGCCAGCTTCAGTGTCGTGGGGTGCTGGAAGACGTGTTGGTTATCCGACGAGGGTAATCAACCGAGACAGGGCAATGTTGTCACGAGAAATCGTGAATAGTGCATTGTATCGCAGGCCTATATAAAATAAATCCGATTTGATCCACGTTTATGCATCTAGATGACTGATTTGGCGACAGTTTTTGTGTTGCGGGAAAAGCTGATGAGAATTCTGAAGGGCTGCCCGTCTCTCCCGGACACACAGGCCCGCACTTTGTTCTCCTAGAGGCGCACAGAACCAGAATCAGTGTGTGCATAAACCCACAATGTCCTTAGATAGAGCCAGTATTCCTTGGACCGATCCGGAGTGTTGAAAGCAACGAGTCGGATTTAAATATCTATCACACAGTAGAGCCGGTTCTGCTTGTGCCGTATAGCGAGGCACCCCTTGGCTCGCCACACCGCTTTCCATTTTACTCTGTGTGTAGGCGCGCCCGTGCGCGTACGTGTGTGTCTGTGTCTGTGTGTCTGGTACCCTGGCAGAAATACTCTACTACTAAATAACTAACGGTTTGTTTACTTCCAAGCAGCATAGCATTGACGATACTCTCACAGTCATTATTAAATAACCATAACGTGGCCAGCCATATTACAGAAAAAAAACACCACGTTAGTCTCACTTCCCAGTTAGATCACTTCCCATACAAGTGTTCCTGACACACACACACACACACACACACACACACACACACACACACACACACACACACACACACACACACACACACACACACACACACACACACACACACACACGCACATACAGCCATAGCCATATAATGTCTTTACTGCCGCCCATCTCAGCCGTGGTATACATTTACATGGTCCGGTATCAGAAACAAACGGGGCAACTGGGCATAAAATCCACACTTATTTCTCTGGTGGTGGTGGCAGCATTGATTGCAGCTCTGGGGCTTATTGAACATATTTAGTTATATGGCTTTGTCCTATCCTGATGAAGACAAACAGCAGGCAAATGCTGAAGCGTTCTGTGCCTTTTTGTGATTTTTTTCCCAACTGTTTCCAACCATGTCCCCTTTCAATAAAAGGAGTGTAGCACTACAAACTATTTCCTCTCCACAGTAAAGTGTACTGCCAGGAAACGCACTGAGCTTCTGCGCTATCTGCTTCAACCAAACGTGCGGAGAGAGAGATAGAGCCATTGTACGAGATGGTTGACGGAGAGGGAGAGAGAGGGAGACGGAGAGGAGGAATCAGTGTGAGAGAGAGAGAGAGAGAGAGAGAGAGAGAGAGAGAGAGAGAGAGAGAGAGAGAGAGAGAGAGAGAGAGAGAGAGAGAGAGAGAGAGAGAGATTGTACGAGATGGATTGAGAGGGAGAGAAAGGGAGACAGAGAGAAGGAGTCAGTGTAGGAGATGGATTGAGAGGGAGAGAGAGAAAGGGAGACAGAGAAGGAGTCTGAGGAACGGGCAAAGCGAAAGAGAGAAAATAGGTAGGCCTGTAATTGCAACCCAGGAGCAGCTGTTAGAATTTAGTGGGGCGATATGAATCAGAGGAACACTGTGGGAAGTGACGGTGTAAGCATATCTGCATGTGATGCAGACGTAGGTAAACCGATAACCCGACCAGCTCAACAGTGTGATTCACATGTTGATTCG
>NC_044054.1:29027916-29035416 GCF_902167405.1 Gadus morhua
CGAACCACTTACTGCTCGTTAACGATATGTACCTTAGGCAAACACCGTTCCAGTCAATTACATGGTGTTTCCACCTCAATTAACCCTATTTTGGAAATGATTGTATGTTGTACGTCCTGCCACTTATTATATGCACTTATTGTATGTTGTATTTAGTTATAGTACTTAGTTTTGTGGCATCTTATCCTAGATATCTTTGTTGTACACAGGGAATGGGTAAACCTAGCGATCGTTAGTAGGCCTACTTTGCACTTGTTTCTATGAACATTCGTACTGTACCGATAATATATTGTTTCACTTTCTTATGACAAACTATACTTACTGTAGGTCGCTTTGGATAAAAGCGTCTGCTAATATGCCCTAAATGTAAGTGCAAATACAACATAGGTTAGCACAGCCTGGCTCCTTCAGGGGGGACACATAGACAGAGTGAGTTGCAGTATTTATGTCAATCGGACCGTGCCATGCATGTATATTTCAGTGAGTAGGCCCACAGACGTGTCTCTGTCTGCCGTCTGTCTGGGAGGAAGGGTTCCGTCCGCGGGGAACGCCGAGAAACGGGGTCCGGTCTAATCCGGTTAGCTATCACAATAAATTGAGGCTAATATCGAGGGGCCGAAGTGAAGTCACACAGCTGGTGGAGAAGCGATATGGATGTGTGGAAGTGTGTCCAAAACGAAGGAGGTTTTGCGAAATCTAAAGGCAATTAGTTGTGATAATAATACAGAGGGCTCGACCGGCCGAGGTACTATTGGCCCCAGGACACCGCACAAAAAAAACAAACCATCAATAATTAAAATCCCACTATTAAAACATCCCCAAAATACAGAGGCTTAGTGCTACTTCAGCCATGACTCACGCATGGAGAATAAACAGAGAGAAAGATGGAAGACACAGATTCATATGAACATTGGACTGTTTTGGGTCCAGTCCTCGTCAGTTAGCGGGACGTATTTTTCGATCCGTTCTTGTTTATCTTTCAAACCACCCCTCCCACCACCACCACCACCCCCACAACTCAGCTCTCCTTCCCGTCAGTCCAAGGGGCTCTGTGTGACTCTTAGCACTGGGTGGCTGGGAGACGGTTTTAAGGCTGAAGGTCTCCATGGCAACCGCAACAATACCGGAACATTCCAGAAGGCCCCGCAGACCACTCTCCTCGCCCCAACACATGCTGGCCATACCGTCTTGTTTTTCTGTTTTGTTTCTTCGCCACACACGCTTGACCGATGAGGAGCCAGCCAAGGCGAGCCAGTGGCTGTAGTGAAGGGACATTTGTTTTTTCTCGGCGCACGATGGCTGGTGTTTAACTTTAACTCAACTGCTCCCTCCCCACTGCAGTGAGTGCAGTGCTGTGCCCCACGCCAATCTGCTGGTTTCATCAGCATGACCATACAGGGGGAGGAGGAGGAGGAGGAAGGGGTGAGAGGGAAGAGGGGGAGGAGGAGGAGGAGGAGGAGGGAGAAGAGGGGGAGGAGGGGGAGAAGGAGGGAGGAGGAGGAGGAGGAGAGGGTAAGGAGGATGAGGAGGGAGAATAGGGGGAGGAGTAGGAGAAGGAGGGAGAAGGAGGAGGGAGAAGAGGGTGAGGAGGAGAAGGAGGAGGGAGAGGGGCAGGAGGAGGAGAGGGTGAGGAGGAGAAGGAGGAGGGAGAGGGGCAGGAGGAGGTGGGGTGTTTTGCATGGTTGGGTCAGAAGGATAGAGAGATCAACTTTAGTCCATTCTGAACGGCAGCTGAGAAAGAATATCACATTAATCGTTTCATGTCTGTGTGCAAGGATGGACACACCCTCACTGCACGCACACACACACACACACACACACACACTCACTCACACAGTGGCGCAAACACACAGTGGCGCAAACATACACGAATGCGTACACTCGATTGCTGCTTGTAACAGTCATGTTCTATAGAGCACAGTAAAGATTTATATGGTCAAACGGGGCCTTGTGGCTGAAGTCCAGGAGGCAGATTATGGGGGTTGCAACGCCAGCTATAATGTGGCTCAGACTGCACGGAGCCCTCCTGTGCAGTCTCGCCTGTCACTGTGGTCGCAGGGAGATGATGTCACAGCTCGCAAGCCTTGAGATTCTGCAGATGTGCAGCGCGTAAGGCCAGGTTGTCAAAAAAGCAGTCAGGCCTGTGAGGAGTTATTTTCACTGTGACAGAAAGGAGGAAGCAGAACCACTAGAGGGAGCGCATCAAAGACCCTCTCCTTCAATAATATATTTGTAACGTTGACAATAAACTGTAGTTCTTATTCCTCTGGTGCTCGATTTTATATTAAAACAGAGAGGAAATGATGTAATTTCCTTAGTGCTCGACCAATCACAGCCAGAGTTGAACAAAGGAACCTTTCAATAGGCTGGAGAAGAGGAGGCATGCGGTTTACAATCGCACTAGGACACACACACACACACACACACACACACACACACACACACACACACACACACACACACACACACACACACACACACACACACACACACACACACACACACACACACACACACACACACACACACACACACACACACAACACAACACACACAGATGGAGAGGTCGCTGACCAGAACCTCCCTGTCCCAGTGGACCAATAGGCTTCATTAAATCTGTCATCTTAAGAGGCCCTTCCATGTGGGTGAGTCCAGTGAAGGACTCCATGGTTGGTGGAACAAAGCACCAGGGGTAGAGCTGGCTGGAAATAGAAGTATTGCAGGATACGTAGTCGATGTTGGAAGACCATACTGGTCTCATTGTGTTACCACTGTCGCTGATTCCTTCTCTCGTTCCTTGAACCTGCGTATTCTAGCTTATTTTTAGTGTGTATGTGTGTATCTGTGTGTGTGTGTGTGAGAGTGTGTGCACATGTCTTGGCGTGTACGTGATATACAGGTGTGTGGAGCCTGAGTTTAAAATGCAACCTAGTCTTTTCTCGCTCTTGCAATCTCACTCTTGCTCTCTCGCTCTCTCCTGTGCTCTCTCTCTCTCTCTCTCTCTCACTCTCGCTCTCACTCTCTCTCTCTCTCTCTCTCACTCTCGCTCTCTCTCCTCAAGTCTTACTCTCTCTCTCTCTCTCTCTCTCTCACTCTGTCTCTGTCTCTGTCTCTGTCTCTGTCTCTGTCTCTCTCTGTCTCTCACTCTCTCTCTGTCTCTCTCTCTGTCTCTGTCTCTGTCTCTCTCTGTCTCTCTCTCTCTCTCTCTCTCTCTCTCTCTCTCTCTCTCTCTCTCTCTCTCTCTCTCTCTCTCTCTCTCTCTCTCTCTCTCTCTCTCTCTCTCTGCAAGTCTCTCTCTCAGTGTGTGTTGGTGGAGGTGGTGGACATTCCTAACATTAACCCTCCAGATCATATGAGCACCAGGGGAGTGCTTATCGAGTCGGGCCCTATCTGCACAACGAGGGCTGTCCGCTCCATCCATCTCCCCTCACCTCCAGCTCCACCTCGTAATAGAACCCTGCACTGTTTACCTCTCCCTTCCATCCACCACACCGTCATAGCGTGTACGAGCTAAACGCTATTACGCTCCTATGAATAAAAACAGGTGCTGTGACTTAAAACCTGGAGCGAAATAAAGGCAACCCGAGTTAGTTAGCGAGTGGTAATCCCTCAAAACACGGACTTATCCGACACTACATCAGAACAAAGACTCGCTCCACGCACACGCACGTACGTACAGTAAACACAGCTTGATCAGACTGTGTCGAGACACCTCCTAACCCTGTTTCGTTCCCCTTCCCTCTCAGGTGTAGCCGGACCCAGCCATGCCGATCACAAGCGAAGGGTCCAGAACCAGAGGACGTGGCGGCGGAGCCTCGTCCCACGCACTCCCCAGCCCCGGGCCGCGACCGTCCCGCCCGATCCTCCTCCCCCACGCCACCGTCCTCCTCCTCCTTCTCCTCCTCCAGGCGGCGTCCCCGGCGACGGCGTTGGAGCTCCAGCTGGACGAGGAGCAGCCCGCCGGGACCATCGTGGGGGACATCAGTGCGGGGCTGCCGCCGGGCGTCACGGCCAGCCTCTACTTCATCTCGGACCACGAGGGCAAGGGCCTGGGCAGCGACCTGAACATCGACGAGACCACGGGCATCATCACCACCGCGCGGCGGCTGGACCGCGAGCAGCGCGACCGCTACAGCTTCATCGCCGTGACGGTGACGGGCTTCACCGTGGAGGTGTCGGTCACGGTCAACGACATCAACGACCACGCGCCCACGTTTCCCAAGAAGAGGGCCGTGCTGAAGATCCCCGAGCAGACGGCGGTGGGGACGCGGTTCTCGCTGGAGCCCGCCACGGACGCCGACCAGGACCAGCTCACGGTGCAGGGCTACGTGATCAAGGAGGGCAACGTGGGCCAGGCCTTCCGGCTGGAGACCAAGAGGGGAGCGAACAAGGTGCTGTATCTGGACCTGGTGGTCAACGGGGTTCTGGACCGGGAGAAGCGCGCCGCCTACAGCCTGGTTCTTGAGGGCTTCGACGGAGGCTCGCCCAAGAGGATCGGCTCCATGCACCTGGAGGTGACCGTGACGGACATCAACGACCACGCGCCGGTCTTCAACCAGAGCCGCTACCACGCCATCATCTCGGAGAGCCTGCAGCAGGGCAGCACCATTCTGCAGGTCAGCGGCGTTTCACTCTGTTGCGTTAAACACAGTTTAGAGGCCAAGAAGGAATTTCCATGTACAATAATAAATAAAGAATATGCAAAGCCCACACTTGTGGGTTGAGGGAAAGGAACGATGCTTTATGACTTGTGAACAGCAAGTGGTTGTCAACTCTAGAACAATAAATAAGGAACTGAATCTGGCACAAGGGGCCGGGAATGTGACAGCACGCTTATAAACCACGACGGAAATGGCGCTAAAAACCCACTAAAAAACGTTTATATACCTTGGATTTCCTCTCCGTGTCTCTGCAGGTATTTGCGTCGGACGCAGACGAGGGGGACAACGGCCTGGTGCTGTACGAGATCAACAGACGGCAGAGTGACCCCAGCCAGTACTTTGTCATGGACCTCAGGTCAGGGGTCATCACGCTGAACCGACCCCTGGACTATGAGCTGAAGAGGGTCCACGAACTGGTGGTCCAGGCCAGAGACAACGCCAGTCACCCAGAGGTACGATGCCTCATCCCCATTGTTGGGTTGGCTGAGCTCGGAGCGGCTTAACTCGTAACCGCAAGGTTGCTAGTTCGGCTAGCTAGTTGCTAGCTAGTTGCCGGGTAGCTAGTGGCTACCCGGCTCCTCCTAGCTTGTGTCCTTTGCCTCCTAGAGTGTCGAGGTGTGCCTGGGCAAGACGCCACGCCTCCCGACGAGCTGGCCTTCGTCTTCCATTGTTCACTCCGGCATGCATGTGTTTATGAACCGTTAAAAGTTGCTTTGGATAAAAGTGATAAAAGCTCCTAAATGCCCTGAATGTAAATGTAATCACCTGTAGCACACAAAAAATACCTCTTGGAGGAGGTCAAACATCTGTGGATAATAGTTGTGCAAAGTTGAGGTTAATGTGACTCCTAACGAATCCTAACGACGACATTGGTTCCTATTGTTTCCTAGGTGACCAACGCCTTCGTCACCATCCACGTGCGCGACTACAACGACAACCAGCCCACCATGACCATCATCTTCCTGAGCGAGGACGGCTCGCCGCGCATCTCGGAGGGCGCCCAGCCCGGCCAGTACGTGGCCCGCATCTCGGTCACCGACCCGGACTACAGCGAGTACGCCAACGTCAACGTGTCCCTGGAGGGCGGCGACGGCAAGTTCGCCCTCACCACCAAGGACAGCATCATCTACCTGATGTACGTGGACCAGGTGCTGGACCGCGAGGAGCGGGACTCGTACGAGCTCAGGGTGATGGCCACCGACTCTGGGACCCCACCGCTGAGGGCGGAGTCGTCCTTCACCATCCAAGTGATGGACGTCAACGACAACCCGCCGCTGTTTGACCAGCAGACCTACAAGCAGACCATCCCCGAGGTGGTCTACCCGGGCTCCTTTGTGCTCCAGGTAACCGCCCGGGACAAAGACCAGGGGCCCAATGGGGACGTCCGCTACAGCCTCCTCAAGGCCAAGGACACCCACTCCCATTGGTTCTCCATCGACCCGCTCACGGGCATCATAACCACCGCCACCGCCCTCGATTTCGAGTCCGAGCCGAAGCCAAGCATGCTGGTCGTCGCTACGGACAACGGCCGCCCGCCGCTGTCGTCCACGGCGACGGTGGACATCGTGCTGCAGGATATCAACGACAACACCCCCGTGTTCTCCAGAAGCTTCTACAACGCCTCCGTCAAGGAGAACACTCCAGCCGGGACCTGCTTCTTAGAGGTAGGAGAACCGTCGAGGAACCCTTTGTTCCTCTTCCCTCCCCCGATTCCTTTGTCTTTGTCTCCTTCCACTGCTCTCCGCCTCTCTTTATCGCTCCCTTCCCTGCCTCCTCACTACCGTCTTCACCCTCTTCTCGTGTGTTTGCTATGGGAACCTGCCATGTTTCATTATCACAGCCATCATTCTTCTCGCGAGCAAAGCTAGCCAAAATATTATTGTCCGAGGGGCTGCAGCCAGAAGCGAGTACTCAGTGTCTCTCTGGCTGTCGGTCTCACCTCTGTGTTCGCTCTCGCGCCCTTCACTCACACTCACTCCCTAAGCCCTGCTTTGATTACTTCTGGCAAGCGTTTGATTTATACAGCTACAAACGGGAATCCGGGAAAATCAAAGTCATGTTTGAAAAAGAAATGGGGTATGCAGTGTTACAGCGTGGATGGTGCACTTGAGAATGTTGACGTCTTTTCATGGGATTCTTTAAACAAAGAAGCGTCATGGCAGCTATCTGTTGTTTGGGTTGAAAGGGAACAACTTTTGACGAGAAGGGGAGCGACAGAAAGAGAGGCAGAGAGACAGAATCAGAGGGAAAAGAGTGAAAAACTCCACCTGCATTCCGGGAAACGGTGTAAGTCAATTAAGCTTTCCTGGCTTGTCCTTTGGCTCACCTTAAACGGTAACTATGGTAACCAGCGGCTAGCTAGCAAAGGGTGAAGCCCTCTGACATTCTCGGCCACACTACTGTAGTATCTCAGAGCAACTTGACAGTCCCGCTTTTATCTCGATGTGTGCCGCCTATTACATACTGGGAGGTTCTCTCTTGAGAAATATTAAACCTGTGACCGGCGTTGTCTCCTCGCGCGGTCTTCACCGTGCACACTCAACACCAGCTGCTCTCTCCCGCTGTGCTACACCCCCGTGTTTTAAAAAGGTTGGAGAGAGAAAAAATCTATTCTTTTCTTTTTATGGTTCTTATTGTATGCAATCACTTCTCCTGGACCATCAGGTTCGGCCCCGCAGCAATAACATTTTACGGACCCCAAAAAGGCATAGAATCCGAGCCACTGGGATTAGATAAATCTAGGAATTCTTTCTTTGTTGCAGGCTCAGTTAACATGTATTTAGAGAGGAGGGGTGGGGGGGGGGGGGGCTTTGTGGAATCTGGAATATGTCAGAATCAT
>NC_044054.1:29037916-29048761 GCF_902167405.1 Gadus morhua
ACGCGTTCCCAGTGAGAGGAGAGTGCTCAGATGAAAGGCACTGGGAGAAGAGCTGGGAGACATGGTGGTTTTGGGTCAATATTGTGAGACTAGATTGGATGGAGCTATGGGATTTCAGGTGGATGGAATATCTGTTTATTTTAATACGCGGCGAAGGTTTGAAATTAGATTGAATTAATTAGCCCGAGTCGTCGTACGGTTTTGGTAAACCACGTGGTTTCTCATTGTTACGATTGTAACCGAAACTCGCGTCAATTTATCGGTAACATGATTTCGCCACTGAGGTGTCCAATTTGGGAATTCGAGCGAACAAAAGCCGTATTTTACGTTCAGATTGTTTTTGTACTGTTACGGTTTAAAAATAGACTGCTCAACCCACTGGGTGTTTTTCGCCAGCGCTCTCCCTCTGTTTCGCATCCTGCATATTTCAGATGTCATAGACTTATTTAGAACCTTTCTAAGTATGGTTTACCACTCTCATACCGGCGGGGCTGTGGTCTAAGTCTGTCAGTGCGACAAAAAAAAGAAAGCTCTTTTGGTTCACGTTCTGCAATGGAACGGCTTCCTCAATGTATTTTATTACATCCTCGCAGCCGTCCGTACTGAACTTGTTCCGTACTGGGCCAACGTTTTTAAGATTTTGGTCCCGATTAGTCTGCATGGCTCCAAATGATATAAAAAAATCTGAGTCTGGGTTTGAAAAAAAAGATGAAGTGATTCTAAACAGGTGCGGCTATTTCACCTCCTTCCAGCTAAACCGCTAAAATAAGCAATGTGTGCCCATCTGTCCGAACAATCAGGCATTGCGGTGGGAAGTCCGAGCGAGGACCCCGGGCTACAGGCTATTAGAGGGTACAAGAGAGACCCAATCATACACACACGTGCACACACATATAGACGTACACACACAGACACAGACATACAGACACAGACATACATGTATACATACACACACACACACACACACACACACACACGCACACGCACACACGCACACACGCACACACTTTCTCTTTTACTTCTCCATCTTCTCAGAACCCAGACATAAAATGAAGGTCTGACAGGAAGCTCTTCATCCCCAGCTTCCTGTTGGAGCACCCCGGTCTCCTGCTGGTGTCACACTTAACAAGCCCCCCAGGAAATAAAACCTGGACCCCAGCTTCCACACTGTCCTTCAGATCACACACACACACACACACACACACACACACACACACACACACACACACACACACACACACACACACACACACACACACACACACACACACACACACACACACACACAATGCATTAAGCCAAACAATAAAGGGGTCCTTCTTACTATATATATATTCTAACCCCAGATATAACAACTAATTAAGATAATAGTTATAGCATTAAAGTTGGATCATAAGCAATGGATTTAAATTCTCAACAGTAGTCCTATGGTCCATTGCGTCTGAATCCATTAAGTGTCGCACATGTGAAATCATTTCTGGTGTTTTTATTAAGCTGTCAGTCGGTGCAATTTGTCTCAATAAGCGTCACAGACATAGAGGCTTCAGGCCGGAACTGTCACTTTCCCATTGGCATTCCGGCTTTGGTGTGTTTGGAACAGGTGACCGTTTGTTTGGCAGGCTGTCGCTTGGGCCCACACACTGAAGAATTCCCAAAACGTGAGGACTCATTATGGCTGCGAGCAGCTGGCAACGTTCCCTGGGACATGAGCGTACGCTCGCACGAATGCACAGACAGACGCATGGACGTGCATACACACACACACACACACAGACACACAGACACAGACACACACACACACACACTCTCGCCAGCCGCTCAGCTGCTAGATCCGCTGACAGGTTGTGTGTGATGAGGGCTTAGTGATGTGTGTCTGCCATGGAAGCCATTCTCATGGCGGCTTTCAACACTGGCTGCACAGACGTCACCTGTTAGGGCGCCCAGACACCCATTAACGGCGTCCAAGTCCCCGGTATTACAGCCCCCCTTCTATCCTTGTGCTCCATAATCACATGGAAATGCATTTGCCATGTCTTCGAATTCAGCATTTTCCCCCCGTAATTACTGTTAGATTCTTTTGATTCGAGGCCGTATGTTGACTCTACGCCACACGTCCGTATTTCCTGTCTTCAGCCTATCAGAGCGCCCGCTCATGTGTGATCTGATTGGCTAACGCTCCCGCGGAGAGGGATGCCGGCACGGCTCATTTAGCACAATACGCGGCACCATATGGCTTTGAGCGGAGCTTTCCTTCCCCCTTTCCTGTCTCCCGTTCTGTCTGTCTGTCTGTCTGTCTGTCTGTCTGTCTGTCTGTCTGTCTGTCTGTCTGTCTGCCTGCCTGCCTGCCTGTCTGTCTGTCTGTCTGTCTCTCTGTCTCTCTCTCTCTTTCTCTCTTTCTCCCTCTCTCTGTCTCTCTGTCTTTCCGTCTCTCCCGCTGTCTCTCTCTCTTCCCTTGCCCCCCTCTCGCTGCCTGACAGATTTCATCTCCTCATGTCATCTGGTATTGAGTGCCCGTCTCTCCGCTCCTCCTCCTAACGTCTTTAGCTCATGTGCTTCGGCACGCTCGCTCACGGCTCCTACGAGACCACAGGAAGACGTGCTCTTCAGCCCAGCCGCCCCCGCTATTTAGCAGCCAATCGATTTGGTTCAATTTGGTGCGGAGACCCCATTTACGTACATCACGTATTTCTCCCGCTTGCTTTTGTTCGGTTGCCCGCAGGGGGAGATTGAACCGCTGCACGCTGGGTGCCGTGAATGAATGGTGTGTGTTCATCACGATGCGTGTCCGACTGGGGTTTGATCCCATCCGCATGCGTGCACACTTCTAGGAAAATAGGATTTGTCGTCTTTTCCAACCCAGACTTTAATTGGGAGTACTACTGAGTACGTAGTTGGCCGCGCGTGTTATCTGGCGCTGTGTCTCCTCTTTCCCTTTTAGCGCTCACCTCGAAACGTGGCCAGTTTCCATCCTTACTGTACAACCTTCCCTGCGACGACAACACATTCTTTTTTATCCAGGAACAGATTCAGGAAGTGGTGGTTGAACACTGAGCTTTATTTTGAGCCGTGGGTCCAAAGCGATGAGGAATGTTTATTAAAGCAGACAAACTGCAACCCGATTCCCCTGTGCCTTCCTTCAATCCCCGGCAGCACTTCAAGTGGTGTTTTCCTCTCGCAGATAGCAATTTAGGGTTGAACAGGCAGATGTAAATACAGTGTCCAAATAAAAACTATGAAAATATGTGTTTGCACTCTGGAAAGATCATGTATTTTTAATGGAAGGTTCTCCGGGCACAATAACAACAACTTCCCCATGCGGTGATCAGCAGGCTGACTAGCGTATGCCGGCAGACCACTGAAGGAAGGCCATAGGCAAGGCTGCTTATCAGTTCTCTCCTGGTGAACACATTAGGAGCACGAGGAGACAGACAGGAAGCTGCATGTGCTAGAATAGGTGGAGCTGTAGAGGTGTAGGTTTTTAAGCTTGTGTAGGTGAAGCGTGCATAGGTGTAGCTAGTGGAGCTGTAGCTTATGCAGGTGTAGGTTTCTTAGGTGTAGCTTGTGTAGGTGTAGATCATTTTGATGTAGCTTTGTTCAAGTGGAGCTTGTTTAGGTGGAGCTTTCGGAGGTGAGCCATGCATAGGTGTAGCTTTTAGCGTCTGTATTAGCTTGTAGCTTGTGTAGGTGTAGGTATTTTTGGTGTAGCTTGTACAGGTGTAGCTTGTGTAGGTGTAGTTTTTTTAGGTGGAGCTTGTACAGGCATCGGTGTAAGCGTCTTTAGATGTAGTTTGTATAGGGGTAGCTTGCATAGGTGGAGCTTGCATTGGTGGATCTTGTATAGGTGTAGGTTGTTAAGGTTAAGCTTGTGTCTGTGTCATTTTTATAGGTGTAGCTTGCATATGTATAGCTTGCATAGGTGAAGCTTGGATAGGTCTAGCTTGTGTAGGTGTAGTTTACATAGGTGGAGCTTGGAGAGGTGGAGCTTGTGTAGGTGTAGCTTCTTTAGGTGTAGCTTGTATGGCAGTGCTTGTGCTCGTGGAGGTTTAATAGCAGCAGCAGCGGCAGCGGCTTCCCTTCCATCACCTGGGAGACAGAATGAGGCTGAGGACGGAGGTCACCGCAGAATCTCCAGCCAGGAACAGATGCTGCTATCACAGTTCAACAGGGACAGCTCCAGATAGCACTCACACACACGCGCACGCACGCACACACACGCACACACAAACACGCACTCACACTCACACAGATGTGCGCACACACACCCACAGGTATGGTCATAGACACAAATGCACACACTCACACACACAGGCATGAACAATCACACACACACACACACACACACACACACACACACACACACACACACACACACACACACACACACACACACACACACACACACACACACACACACATGTACACGCATGCACGCTTACACACTCACACACGGGCTCTCATTCAGGCAGTCATTTATCGTCTTTTTCCTTCTCCTTATCGGTCTAGTCTGGCTTCCTCTGGGCTCTTTGTGTGTTTGGTTATCCTGTAGTCCTCACCTCTTCTCTCTCTCTCTCTCTCTCTCTCTCTCTCTCTCTCTCTCTCTCTCTGTCTGCCTCGCCCATTCTGCTGTTTTTTTGTTTCCCATCCAGCCTTTCTTTCCTTATCGATCTGCTGTCTCCTTTCTCTGGGAAAAACCTGGCACACACACACACACACACACACACACACACACACACACACACACACACACACACACACACACACACACACACACACACACACACGGGGGGGGGGGGGGGGGGGGGACCCAGGCCCGGTGGGGTTCAGGGGGTCACACTAATCCAGTTAGTCAGAGGGGTGTGGGTGTCAATGAGGGCCCTTCCTGTGTGTCCCCCGGTGTTGTTTGTCTTCGGAGGGGCCACACACCCAGACAGAGCAGGTGCTCCGCAAACCAGCGGAGGAGACGCGCCTCAAAGAGGACGCTTCCCAGCCTCTCCGGTTCGGTTCCTGGGCTCTTGGAGAGGGGTCCCACATATTAGATTAAGGGGTCCTCTCTGCGGTGTGAGAAGCTGGCCCCTTTATGATGGGATACAGACGCTATTAAGAGTTACGCTTCACTGTAATGTGTTTGGTCCCAAGCTGGCTCCTGCACAGAATATGCGTTTTATGTGTGCGTGCATGTGTAGGGTTACGTGTGCAGTTGTGTGTGTTTGTGTCTGCGTCCGTGTGTGTGTGTGTGTGTGTCTGTGTGTTTGTTGTTAGTGTGTTTTCGTCCAACCCCTGTGTTTTTTGTGTGTGTGTGTGTGTGTGTGTATGTGAGTGTGTTTGTGTGTGCGTCCAACCTGTGTATGTGTGTGTGTGTCCGTGTGTGTGTGTGTAAGTGAGTGTGTGTTTGTGTGTGCGTCCGTCCTGTGTGTGTGTGTGTGTGTGTGTATGTGTGTGTGTTGGCTCCTCACCCCTCACGAACGTTGCTCGGCAGGGTTAAAGTGATCACTGCTCCTCAGGTTTATTTTCTCTGATGAATCATCCATTTAATCATCCTCACTCGTCCTCCCGTTTCTCTGCCATAGCTCTCTCCCGGGTACAGAGATGCTGAGAGAGAGAGGGAGAGGGAGGGAGGGAGAGAAAGAGCAAGAGAGTTGATGAGAGAGAACTATGGGGGGACATTGAGGGAGAGAGTATGAGAGAGTTGATGAGATGGAGAGAGAGAGAGAGACAGAGAGAGAGAGAGAGAGAGAGAGAGAGAGAGAGAGAGAGACACACACACACACACACACACACACACACACACACACACACACACACACACACACACACACACACACACACACACACACACACACACACACACACACACACACAGAGAGAGAGAAATTATGAGAGGGAGATGAAGGGACATTGAAAGAGAGTGAGACAGTTAGAGGCAGCGAGGCATTCGCTATCACAACCCCAATGTCTGGCCTGTGTGCCAAAACACACAGTGTTAAACAACACGTCCGATCTCGCTCCGCCTCCGTCGGAGACCGCAAGATATGTCCGGAAAGCCTTTTACATCCAGCGTGGTCCCCAATCACCACCGCCGTCTCCCCCTTCTCCCCCACTCCCCCCCCCCTCATCCCTTGCCCGTCGTATTGTCTTTTCTCCGGGCTTCTCCTCCTCCTTATTGGGATGGCTCTCGCGCCGGGACATCTATTAACGGTTAGGAAAACAGCAGAGGGATGGAGAGCGAGTTTCCACCCGTCCGTAGAGTAGTGGAATATTTAGTTTAACGAGAGGGAATCGCCGGAGACTTCCCTTACGCTGCCCGCGTTAACCCTGAAGACTGGACTCTCTCTCTCTCTCTCTCTCTCTCTCTCTCTCTCTCTCTCTCTCTCTCTCCGCGTTGTTCTCTCTCTCTCTCTCTCTCTCTCTCTCTCTCTCTCTCTCTCTCTCTCTCTCTCTCTCTCTCTCTCTCTCTCTCCGCGTTGTTCTCTCTCTCTCTCTCTCTCTCTCTGCGTTGTTCTCTCTCTCTCTCTCTCTCTCTCTCTCTCTCTCTCTCTCTCTCTCTCTCTCTCTCTCTCTCTCTCTCTCTCTCTCCGCGTTGTTCTGGGTAATAGACGGGGAATACCGGTATGCTCAAGCTGGGTCACATTTCGATGTAGTGCGTAGTGTAGATAGTGTTAGGGCTGAAGGATCTGTAGCACTTGAAGCAGACTTATTTGATGGAATTATGTACATTTTTGGCAAGTCCCCGTTTTTTTGGTCCAAAGAGACTTGTAGGTATAAGCGACTTATTGCCGCTTTGGAGTTTGGCCTAAATGGTCAGCTAAACAAAAGTAATTTAAAGTTAAGAGACTGGAAATCATCCCCTCCTGGTCTTTTCTGTCTTGTGTATTACAAATGATCTCTAACAATAAACCTACTTTCTTGGTAGGGCCCTGACCACAAAGTGTGTACTAAACCTTGAAAAGCTACTACATTGGGAGAAATGTAATGAAGTCGTCAGGCTTTATGATATCCTCCACCCACCTCTCCTAGTTAACGTCAACTTAAATTTCAAGCTCCCTTTTAACTTATGTGTGCAGACTGGTTGAACACACACACACACACACACACACACACACACACACACACACACACACACACACACACACACACACACACACACACACACAGACACACAGACACACACACACGCGCGCGTGGTGGTCTCAAGTCCGGTCTGGGATCTTGGGCAGGACATAAATCTTGCTAAAACTATTTAGTGAAATTGAATATATGTTTCACTTGAGTGCAAAGCATTTGTAAAAATCCTAAACAGCCATTACTTTGTCGTGAATGAAATAGAACGATCGCCATAACATCAATCTTGATGGGTAGATATTGGCTATAAAAAGAAAAAGGAAAAAGAAAGAACTCCAGAACAGAGGTTCTCGGAGATCCGTCTAATATTAACCGGAGCGCTGTTGAAGATGTATTTCCACTGTGTTTCGCGGTTCTGGCGGGGCTGGAGGTCTTCAAGTCAAGAGAGGGAAGCACTGCAGGATGGAAATTACTTTTCTGTTTTCACGGGCAACTGCCCTGGACTACATCTGTTTGAAGTGTGTACGAACTCAGTGTAGAACCGGCGGACAGACACGCAGAAAGCAAGCGTTACAACAGCAGTGATGGAGGAGGCGATCAGAACCAGGTGTCCAAACTAAAGCAGATTACAATACTGGTGTTAACAAAATAAAAGCCCTGTTTAGTTTAACTTCTTAGTAGGAGTCGAAGCAGCCGGGGTGTAAAAATAAATGAATGCCAATCAATGCAAACACAACCTCGAAGGATCTACACCTCAAACTACCAACTTGATTTGATTTGCTTTGCGGTGATTCAATGTGATTTGATTTACTGTGGTTCAACACTATTCGATTGAATGCCATTCGATTCGATTTGATTAGATTCTATCTACTTGCTGTGCCATAGTACGCTACTGCTCTGCACCCTGTGACCGCAAACCCAGGCAAAGGAAGCCAGGGTTGTAATACTTCAAATAATGCCTTTTCAAAGAGAGGCCTACTAACCCGAGGGCTCCTTATTGCCTATAAAGCACACGGCCGAGCTAACCCACGACTGTGTCTGAGTGAAAGCGCTACCAAACCACCACAGTCTATGACTCACAAACTCTCCAAGCCCTGCCTGGCTCTCGATGGCTCCGAACCCCTAGGCTCCGGGTTGCTTCATCCATCGTTTTCAACACACCAAGCGTGACGGATGGTTCGTCGTTTGAAAATTGGGGAAGTTCATCCAACGCCGGACGGGCGACGTTTCCTATGAATGTCGTAATCCATGACGTCGAGATCTGTTTGTGCCAAGCGTTTAGTTTGAGCAGGATCTTCTGCTCTTCTATGCAGATTTTTAGCGGGCGGACCAGCCTAGAACGTAGCTTCTAGCGGTACGGCTTTTTCCACTGCTTGTTTGATCAAGAACTGATACTTTATAAAACAAGTCGAAACAGGTTCATCCAAGTTAATTTGCATAGTTTTTTCCCGCATCTCTGCTCTCCAGAAAATCAAAACAGTTTATTTAATGGGGTGGTCTCCGGGGTGGTCCGCAGAGTGAGCGTGTCTCAACCCCCGCGGTTCTGACGGAGTTCCCGGCCAGCTTGTCAGTGCCGTTGCCATACCCCCACCTCAGAGCACGCCGGGCGGGTTAACCCGCGGTCCTTTGGTCACGCATGGGCTCGCTTCTCTCGCTCAGGTCCGTGCGGAAGAAAACCTTCGGAAAGGGTTTATTCGGGAGCACGGCTCGGGAGAAGCCGGCCCGCACGCACGCCGGTGTTTGTGTTGGAGCGGCGCTGGGAACTTCTGCGACGCCTCCGTCTGAAGTGGAGCAGTCCTGCTGCCCGGCTGTTTGCTCTCACAGCATGGCGTCTCTTCCAGGTCGTGCAAAAAAGCGTCTCTCTGCAGCGTTTTGGTCCTTGTCTTGTTCTGTTGGACGACGAGGTTTCCTGGAGCCCAGCTTGGTGTCAGTGTAGGAGACGGTTCTGCTCAGTGTGTGGTCTGCTCCGGGATCCTGGAAGACGCGTTTTGTTGAGATTGAACATGTGTTCAATTTCAAAGTTTGTGAAAAAAACAAAACATGGATGGCGATTCAATGTTTCATGGAACAGCACCTGCAAGTCATGGTCAATTCGGATTTAAAACACAACTCACATGTGTGGTAACACATTGCAATAT
Organism: Gadus morhua; assembly: GCF_902167405.1. Classification (NCBI taxonomy): domain Eukaryota; kingdom Metazoa; phylum Chordata; class Actinopteri; order Gadiformes; family Gadidae; genus Gadus; species Gadus morhua. Next base: position 29,047,114 of record NC_044054.1, read on the forward strand.
GCAATGTGTCTATCTACTGGGTACTGTTTTGGGGCTCGTTGTAAATGGGTCAATTCTATTTTTTAGAAAGCCTACCCGAGACTAAGACCGGACAATTTTGGTTCAGTGTGAATAGTGAGATCCTTTGGGAACAGTGTAGGGGCTGTAGAGTACAATTCATTGCTTTCCACACATAAAGACACACACACACATACACAAGCAGAAGCGCACACACACAGATGGCCAGTGTGAACTATATCTCTTCAGGGAGGTGGAGGAAGGAGAGGAGAGAAGCAGAAGGAGGGGATGTATGGAGAGAGAGAGAGAGAGAGAGAGAGAGAGAGAGAGAGAGAGAGAGAGAGAGAGAGAGAGAGAGAGAGAGAGAGAGAGAGAGAGAGAGAGAGAGAGAGAGAGAGAGAGAGAGAGAGAGAGAGAGAGAGAGAGAGAGAGAGAGAGAGAGAGAGAGATGGAAGGTGCGAGGAGAGGAGGAGGGGATGCATGGGGAGAGGGAGATAGCTGAGGTGTGAGGATTAGCTTTAGGTAGCTGTCGGTGTAGGCATCTGGTATCCTAGAGCTCCTGTCACTCGTCCCAATGGTCACATTGTGTCTGTGTGTGTGTGCGTGCGTGCGATGGGGGAATGGGGGGGGGGGGGGGGGGGGGGGGGGGGGGGGGGGGGATTCAATGAGAGCACAAGCAGCACCTGAATCCTATTATCCCCCCCCCGTTTTGCAGCCCCCCCCCCCCCCCCACCCCCCCCATTGTATACTAACCACCGTAAAGAGGACACACGTGCTGGGAGAGGGACTATTCAGGGCCTCGGAGCGTGCTCCAGACCACTTCAAACTGACCTCCAACAAAGTCCACCGCAACTTAAACCTCATGCACACACACACACACACGCATACACACTCATACGTACACATACAAAGACACATACGCACACATACTCACACACACGCACAAGCATACATATGCACATGCACACACAAATCCAAACACGCACACACAATCCCATACACATTCTCACTCACACTCGCGTACAATCACACACACATACACATACTCACTCACGCTCAGACTCACACTTACACATACACATACACACACACACACACACACACACATACACACAGATAGTCACATGAACACACATATGCACATACACGTAAACACGCACATACACTTAGTGGGATCCTAATAGCGGATGCGGGTCTGATTGAGTGTGCTGCATTGAAGTGTGTGCTCCCCTTGCGGTGTTTATCTTCCTATCTGCTCTCTGGGATCTCCTGAGAGCTGCACAGATGGAGGCACTGAGATCCCGGGCTGAGCAGAGCAGATCGGGGTGGAGACCCCCTCTGAGCGGGGCGCGGGTCAAACTCCTGTCACCGGCTCCCTCAGACAGACTGGTAATCAGAACCACTGCAATGTACCGTCCAGAACACACTACATGTCAACCCTATACAGATCTATAGAGATCAGAAAAAAAGCAGCTGATTCGACAGTGTTACAGCAGTATCATGTCAGTCTTTTGTATGTTTTTTGGTACTGAAACAAAGAGCGCACAATCGAAGGTTCAGCGCATGATATGAACGTGGGAGAGAAAGGCGGGGAATGTGAGAAAAAGAGAGTGGACGAGAAAGAGAGAGAGAGAGAGAGAGAGAGAGAGAG
>NC_044054.1:29051361-29056361 GCF_902167405.1 Gadus morhua
GACATGAAATCTGTGTTTTCATGGCATTATGGTTGCAAAATAAATGTTCTGATCCTCAACCACCGTATTGACACAAATGATGGCGGTGGATGGAACCTGAGTGTGTCTAAGCCCCTCCCCCCTGCTCCCCCCCCCCCTCCAGGTGAGGTCAGCACCCGGGTGGCCCTGGACCGGGAGCAGCAGTCCAGCTACCAGCTGATGGTGGTGGTCCAGGACGGGGGCACGCCCCCCCGCAGCGCCACTGGCGCCGCACACATCACCGTGCTGGACGAGAACGACCACACCCCCGCCTTCACGCACGCCGCCTCTGACCAGGAGATGCTCCTTCAGGTGAGGGGGGCGGGGAGATTCATCCCGTGGGGATGTTGCTGGTCTGTCAATCACTGGGGACACACATATGGCGATTGGCTATTGGTCATGTGGGCGGCTACGGAAGCCAGCTATGTTGTGATTGGCTGTGGAGTGACACGTGGGCCAATCACCCAATCGCATCATTCCCTGGCTTTTACCACAAAGCCACGCTTACACTCACAAACTTAACAAACAATAATGATATCTGCCAATATCTTATTTATTGTTTATTTAACATATTTAAATTGAGGATTTAAATATGTTTAAATATGGATCATAATGTCGGTGAACAGACTTGACGAGGAGGATGAATGAACACGCAGGACAATGTGGTTGATTACGGTGGGTTGTTGTGGTTGTAGGTGATGGAAGGCCTCCCGTCTGGGTCCCTCCTGGGGACACTCAGCGCTAAGGATCCGGACGAGGGAGAGAACGGCACCATCTTCTACTCTCTGTCCGGTGAGCGTCACTGAGGGAGTTAATCGGATCGGTTTCCCCCCATGTACCGTACACACACACTCACTCACTCACTCACTCACTCACTCACTCACTCACTCACTCTCGAACACACTCCCACTCACTCACTCACTCACTCACTCACTCACTCACTCACTCACTCACTCACTCACTCACTCACCCACCCACTCACTCACTCACTCACTCACTCACTCCGTCCCTCATTCACCCACTCACTCCTTCGTGCGGCTGTTCCTTGACAGGAGTCAGAGCCGAGCGCTTCTCTCTGAACCCGACCACGGCGGAGCTCCGCACGGCGTCCCCGCTGACGGCGTCCGACCGGTCGGAGTACGCCTTCACCGTGACCGCCAGTGACCACGGCGACCCCGGCCTCAGCGCCTCCTGCGAGCTCCGCGTCCAGGTACGGAAAACACAACCGCAGCTTCGCCTCACAGGGAGGGCAGAGGTGATCTTGTGTACTCGCACAAACACTCACACTCTCATTTGAAGCATGGACACACACGCATGGACACACTGTGAACGTGCACACTGTGAACGTGCACACTCTGAATGTGCACACCGTGTACGTGCACACCGTGAACGCTTGGAGTAACATCAAGAACCACAAAGTTCAACTCAGAGCAATGATATCGCACCAATTAATCATTTAACACACACACACACACACTCACACACTTCAGGCACACACACACACACACACACACACACATACACACACACACACACACACACACACACACACACACACACACACACACACACACACACACACACACACAAACAAACTTCAGACACACAGGTACGTATTCACAAAGGCACGTATACACACACACACACACACACACACACACACACACACACACACACACACACACACACACACACACACACACACACACACAGACACACACACACACACACAGGCCACAGTGCCTCCATCTCTTGATAATTGCCTGCTTCCTTGCCAGCATCGTGTGCATCAGTAGAAAAGAGAAAAAGCACTCAGAGGTCAGCGAGGTACAGCGGACTTCATGCTGTGAGGCTGCCTATCTGCACATTACCTCACAGTCCGCGCACTCCCAGCTTCGGGTTTCGCCCTGTGTTCCCGGGTCATTTCCCCCGCGCCGCGGAAGAACAGAACACAATATCTGCAGCCAGTCCTGGAAAAATAACGAGCCTCAACTCCAGAAGAACAACAAAACACACTTCTGAGAAAGGAAACTCAATCTGCCTGTAAAAAAAAGGGGCACATTATCAGGCCCATCTCCCCAAGTGCATTTCCTGACCCAGGGGTTGCCGGGGTAACCCGAAGCCATGGTGAGGAACCTTGGAGATTGGAGGGGGCTGGGGTTGGACTGGGTTATAGTTCTGAACTCCCCCCCCCACCCCACCCCCCCGCACCACTTAACCTCAGGTCAACGGCCAAACAACGAAGGAAAGAAAGAAAGTGAAAGAAACCGAAAAGTGTGTGTGCCGTCGCCGAGGCGCTGTGCTCTGGGGGAGGACGGATGGCGGTGTGCTTAGACCACAGATCGGTGCTCCTTTCCATTGTGTTCCCCTCTCTGTCTGGGGCCAGAGATCTGAGCACAGGGAACAGGATGGTAATCACGGCAGGGCCGCAAACCCGACACTGAGATTAGGGCCGAGGGGAAACAGGCACCTCGGTATCAAACGCTCCCAGATGACATGTGACCAGGGGCCTGCTGCAACAGATCTCTCTGAACACCGACGGGGGGGGGGGGGGGGGGGGGGGGAGAGCCCCGCATGGATACAGTAGCACACACACTTTCACTCACACACACACACACACACACACACACACACACACACACGCACATGCGGTCTGACTCAGCGACATACAGTCTGACTCAGACACACACAAACCACACTCACATCCAGTCTCCCTCCTACACACACAAACACACTTTTGTTATCCATTCAAACAGTAGCTGGTGCTGATTCACACACACACACTCACGCACGCACACACGCACTCACGCACTCACGCACGCACACACGCACGCACGCACGCACGCACTCACGCACACACGCACTCACGCACTCACGCACGCACGCACGCACGCACACACATACACACACACACACACACACACACACACACACACACACACACACACACACACACACACACACACACACACACACACAAACACACAGATGCTTTCATCTAAGCACATGGGCATACACTCACTTCAAACAGCTAACATCTCCAGATACTCTCACAGTGCACACAGTGCACACCGTGCACACAAACACACTGACGCATTGTAATCCAAAAGGCTAACATCTTAACTTTTTGGAAGCTACGATTTCGCATCGCTGTGGATCCGAGCAAACACGATAGGGTGAAAACAGCACTTCCAAAAGACTCCCTGTCGATACCGTATTTCAGTTAGCAGGTGAAATGTGAGACGGGAGAAAAAAGCACCCAAAAAAGATCCAAGAAAGGCAAAACAGGGTAGAAGGAAGCGTATCAGAGTTTGAAAAGTTCAAATGAAAAAAGAGAATGCGTGTTTCTGTGAAACACGATCGCTCGGTCAGCTGTTGACGGGCGTGCTCCTCGTTCGCTGCGCAACGGCGACTGCGAAAAAAAACACAGCTTCAACTTCAAGCTTCAAGGCCGAATCACTTCCTCTCCCCTCCGCGTTTCATGTCAAGCTGTCGTAAAACAGAGATTATTACCAACAGCTCCGAGGAACAGGGTTGGTCCGGTGCGAGTGTGCGTTTGTGTGTGTGTGTGTCTGAGCATTGTTCAAACTTTAAACGCACGCCTTGATCTGCTACTTCTGAGGGGAAGGTCATGACGGCCTGACATGACTCCCCCTCCTCTTTTAAACGTGAGTCAGCTGTCGTTCCAGGGAGACAGCAGTCCCAGTGTTGTTACTGAAGTCTCGCTTACAACGCCTCCCAACACTGCAACACAACTCCCACCTCGGTGGGGTGTTTTGGCGCTAAATAATTTACTGGCAGCCACTCCTGCGCGATCTGTTTTCCTCTGTGGCGGCTGTGAGGATCCCCTTATTGTTGAAACGATCTCAGCAAAGCTGAAACAGAGCACATCTCAAGGCTGTCGTCGGGGCTGCGCGCATCAAGAACCATGTGTCGGAAACCACAGGAAGGCAGCAGGCGCAGGAACATGTACGCCCGTGCCCCTTGACCCCAGTACACATGGCTCTTCAAAAGAGTGAAGCAATGCTGCGGCAGGGAGGGGTTTACGGCCTGCTTCCGCTGCTGTAGCGCGCCGCGGCTGCGTGGATGGGAGCCCACTTGGGCCAAAATGATTCCATTAGAATTACGGCATTTAGCAGTCGCTTTTATCCAAAGCGACTTACATCGGTTAATACACACATTGACACACCGACGGCATAGTCAACCATGCAAGGCGACAGCCAGCTCGTCAGGAGCAGTTAGGGTTAAGTGTCTTGCTCTGGGACACATCAACAGCCAGCTAGGCGGAGCTGGGGTTCGAACTAGCAACCTTTCGGTTTCAAGACAACTGCTCTCCCTCCTGAGCTAAGCCGACCCTATTCGTGCCAAAAGGAATAAATGGAGCGAAAGGACGGAGAACGGTTACAGCGCCGGATAACGGCCCAGGTGCAGGAGGTATACGTACGTTCTGGGCCGTCAGAACGCACTGGCTTTCACGTGTGAGTTGTGGCCCCGTTGCGCACTAGTAGTGAGCCAAACGCTAACTAGCCCTAGTGGTGGTCGTAATGTAACGGTTCAGGTCCTGCCTCAGGCCCCTGCCTCCGATGGCACCCATTCCTCCGTCCCTGCCAAGTCTTTCAAGGTTCTCGGGTATTAAGCTGACGTCCATTCCAGTGGACGGACTTCTGCAGTCAACAAGCAGTGGCCCTTGAGCACAGAAGGAATCTAACCCCAAACCCTTACCCCGACCACTTGCTGATGAGCTCCAGACCCTCTTTGAACCAACATCAAACAACAGTTTTAACGTCTCATCTCACTGTGTGTGTGTTTTTGTGTGTGCGCGTCCGTGTGTGTGTTTGCGTGACCAGGTCCTCGGCATCACCCGATCCTCACCCACCAAGAACAACCTCGTCTCCATGACCATCACGGCGACCGAAGGCGCCGCCCCGGGCTCCGTGATCGGCTCGCTGCGCCCCTCCGACCCCCAGGGAGCCTCCCCGTTG
>NC_044054.1:29061361-29078861 GCF_902167405.1 Gadus morhua
CAAACACAAACCGGACAACACACACTCGCACACGCACGCACACACTGACACACATACACATACACACACACACCGAACAATCCCAGCCAATGTGTATGTGTGTGTTACTGGGTGTGTGCAAAAAGAAAGTCCTCCTCCTTCCACTCACCTCTTCCTCTCCCCTTCCCTCCCCCCCTCCCTCCCCCCCCCCCCCCCCCCCCCCCCCCCCCCCCCCCCCCCACCTCCCCCCCCCCCCCCAGGCTCGCTCTCCATCCTCAAGGCCCTGGACCGGGAGGAGCAGGAGGTGTTCAACCTGACGGTGGTGGCCGAGGACCACGGGAGCCCCCCGCTCTCCACCCACCAGCTGCTCTGCGTTCAGGTCATCGACGTCAACGACGAGGCGCCCACCTTCCAGTGGGCGGAGTTCGAGAGCCAGGTGATGGAGAACCGCGGCCCGGGCACCACCGTGCTGACGGTCAGCGCCTCCGACCGCGACCAAGGTGAGTCGAAGCGCGAGGAATGTCAAGCATGCGAAGCACTGTGTGCCACCATTGCAGGGACACATGTGGCTCAGGAGGTAATAATAATAATAATACATAGGTTTTATATAGCGCTTTTCTTGGTACCCAAAGACGCTTTACAAAAACACAAAACAAAAAGGATACAAATGGACAGTACAGTACATACTTGCATACAAACAAATACTCCAAAACAACAACACAGAAAAAAGATAGGACAATAAGAAAGAGAGAGGGTGAAAAAAGGATTCGTCAGGTGTTGTAAGTGATGTGGAAGAGATGTGTTTTGAGATGACTTTTGAAAGACGGCAGTGAATCAGAGTTACGGATGGCCAGGGGGATGGAGTTCCAGAGGGTAGGGGCGGCAATGGCAAAGGCTCTGTCCCCTATGGCGCGGTATTTGGTCCTGGTGATGGGGGTGAGGGTGTTGGCAACAGTGGAGCGGGTAGGTAGAGCGTGTTGGCTGGTAACCGGATGGTTGCTAGTTCGATCCCCGGCTCACCCTGACTGCTCCTGAAGAGCTGGCTGTCGCCCTGCATGGTTGACGCCGCCGTCGGCGTGTGTATGAATGAGTGAATGTGCTTCGAGTGGCCACTGGTTAGAACGGTGCTATAGAAATGCATCCGTTTTAACAACGACCATTTACTGTGAGAACCGGCTTACCAGTGGCGACAACCGCCGTCATTTATTTCATGCTCGTTTATCTTGGCGTTCGATTTTATGCACAACTAAGCCGTAACACTTCGTTAAGATTTTCCACTCATTATCCGGCACCAAAACAGGATTACGGAGAACATCACAGACGGAATTTGGGCCCGCTGCAGACAAACAGCTTTTGAGATTTTTTGCGTTTGTTGGCCGCTAAGAATCAATTATGGTGATGTGGAGGTATTTCCAACTGTGGTCGTTCTGCTGAGGATCCACTTATAACGGGTTGATCAAATGATTCAACGTTGGAACTCTGTACAGTACACAGCTGTGGCTTACACAAAGCCCGCCCCGACTCCGATGAAGTGAAAGCTCAGACACTTGACAAACACGGTCTAACAGACCTTAGCTCAACGGCTGAGCTCGATCACTTTAAAACAAACCGAAACCGCTAATGAAAATATGTGGTTATATTGGCAAAGTAGAACAAGATCTGTGTTTCTTTTGTATGCGTGTTTTTGTTATTACTCCTTTTCCACATCTGGAAGGTTTTATCTCATTTACGTTTCTTTAGCTCCTCACCAAGATCGCACAATGGAGCCATCTTTGCAAATAAATTGGAAGATTAAAAAGGGGGAGATAGTCTCTTTTTGTAAACGTAACCCAGCACCAGCATCAAACACAGATTGTTATGGTCCTGATTGGCCGGAATTAGTGCCAGGTGACATCACCCTGCACCAATTCCATCCCATCAAAAACATGCATTTCAATTCCCAGTGTTTTTCCCAGAGATGATTGCATCAAACGTTAGACGCAGAGCCTGACGACTTTCCCTTTCCTTCGTGGCTCTCTCCTCGGTTTCCCCCACCCAGGGTCCAACGGTCATGTGACCTACGGGGGCGTGACCGAGGAAGGCTTTGTGATAAACCCGGTCACCGGTGTCATCACCACCACCCGGGAGCTGGACAGAGAGGCGCAGGACCGCTACACGCTAACAGGTACGTTAGGGAAACGTCAACATTAGCCGTGATGTACACGTGCGTTCTGTGGGGAAATGGAAATTGGAAGGGGAAGGAACAATTCCGTTGGATAACATAGAATAATAATGACCTCACCCAAGGTTTACTTTGGAATACATTTATTTAACCTTATGTATTTTTTCCTTTTACCTTCCCTATTGCTACAAAAGATTAGCTTAATTCCAACTTTAACCCATATGCTATAGATCTCTGAAACATACAGTAAAACGCAAACAGATATGAGGTAACAGATGGCCTCATATCTTTTAAAACAATAGGAATCATGACCTCATGTTTTTTTTTTTTTTTCTTGTAAACCGTATTTTCTACCAAATATTGCAAGAATTAAAATGCAATATTCAGAAGCATTTTTCACCCTCGTCCATTAATTAGTTAATTGAGTTAATTGAGTCAATTAATTAATTGCCGTCCCATGCCAGTGTACGCCAGGGACGGTGGTCTTCCCGCCCGCTTTGCCAAGGCGGTGGTGCGGGTGGAGGTGACGGACGAGAACGACAACGCGCCCGTGTTCGGGAAGCCCTGGTACAGCCTGGAGGTGCCGGAGAACCAGGAGGCCGTGGAGCTCTGCTTCCTCAAGGCCACCGACCCGGACTCAGGGCCCAGCGGAACCCTGCTGTACCGCATCAGGGGTATGGGACACCGCCTGTGTGTGTGTGTATCTGTGTGGGTGTGTGTGTGGGGGCGTCTGTCTGCTTGTGCATCTGTGTGTGTGAATGAGTGAGACAGTGAATGAGAGAGAGAAAGATAGAGTGTGTGAGTGAGAGAGTGAGAGGCTGACTGAGTGACCAAGTGAGTGAGTGAGAGGCTGACTGAGTGACTGAGTGAGAGGGTGACTGAGTGAGAGAGTGAGAGGGTGACTGACAGAGTGAGTGAGTGAGTGAGTGAGTGAGTGAGTGAGTGAGTGAGTGACTGGCGATCAGCCAATATTCTTGGCCAAATGTTAGGGAAGGATGGCATTCATCGTTATGAGGTAATAACCTAGCTTCTCTCTCTCTTTCTCCCTCTCTTTCTCTCTCTCTCTCCCTCTCTCTCTCTCTCTCTCTCTCTCTCTCTCTCTCTCTCTCTCTCTCTCTCTCTCTCTCTCTCCCTCTCCCTCTCCCTCTCCCTCCTCCCAGCCGGGGACCCTGAAGGCATGTTCCGGATCCACGCCGGCTCCGGGGCCCTGTCTACCTCGCAGCCTCTGGACCGGGAGGCCACAGAGCGGTACTCCCTGGAGGTGGTCGCCGTGGACACCGGGAGCCCCGCCCTCAGCACCACGGTGATGGTGGAGGTGAACGTGATGGACATCAACGACAACAGCCCCGTGTTCGGCAGCAGCAGCTACTCGGTGGACGTGTCGGAGGACGCCACCCATGGGGCCTCCGTCCTGCAGGTAAGGGGGGAGGGGCCGAAACAACGTCGACACGGAAGTCGGATGCAGAGAATTGGGGGGCAGTAGCTCAGGAGTTAGAGCCGGCTGATTGGTAACCAGAAGGTTGTTGGTTCGATCCCCGGCTCCTCCTAGCTGAGGGTTGATGTAACCCTGAGCAAGACATTTCACCGTGACTCATCCTGACCAGCTGGCTGTCGCCTCGCAGTGGTTGTGAATGTGTGAATGAACCGTTTATCCAAATAAGTCGCTCTGGATAAAAAACGTCAGCAAAATCCCCTAAATGTAAATGTGAGTTGTGTGAGTGAAGGAAATGGATATACTGATACCCGGTTGATTGTGACTTACTTCTGTCTGATTTAGATCTTCAACAGCCAATTGTGTTCAACAGTTGAACACAATTGTTTGGCACATTTCAATTCACCGAAATCAAACAAATCCTAGAAAATCCGTCCATTTAGTGAGTCATTATTTTTTGAGCAGTCATTGAGCAGATGCTTTTAAACAAAGCTTCTTATAGCGAGCGTTTGATCACCACCTAACCGCTAGATCAAGGTGTTTACTTTACTTGGTAAAGAAGAGTAATTTACTGGGTTTATCTGCTAAAGTAAAGTAATCTCTGCGTTTAGTCTACAAGTTCATAAAAATCCTTCCTCAAAAGTCTCCATCCTCATCTCTCGTTTCCCAGGTGACGGCCACGGATGCGGACGACGCCCTGAACGGCCGGCTGCTGTACTTCCTGAGCGCCGACGCGCACGGTGCCTTCGCCGTGGACGAGCACTCGGGCCTCATCACCACCTCCGCCCCGCTGGACCGGGAGAAGCACCCGTCCTACACCTTCCTGGTGATCGCCGTCGACCTCTCGCCCGCCGCCCCCAGGAACAGCTCGGCTCAGGTACGCCCCCGCCCGCGGCTAGACGCCTAGCTTAGCTATACACACGCCGGCGGCTAGACCGGTAGCTCAGCTGCACACACGCTTATGGCTAGACACCTATCTCAGATAGATCAACTACACACAGCCCCGTGGCTAGGCCGGTAGCTCAGCTACACACACGCCCGCGGCTAGAACCCTAGCTCAGCTGCACACACGCCCGCGGCTAGAACCCTAGCTCAGCTGCACACACGCCCGCGGCTAGACACCTAGCTCAGCTGCACACACGCCCGCGGCCAGACCCGTAGCTGCAGACACAAAGTCTGAAAAGTTCGGCCGAGCTAAGTAATAGTTCCGTGAGTAATGCCATTCAATTCCCAAGGATATTAATATAAACTTTTCTCTTTACGTTTTGGGACTTCGAAGTTCAACCCTCTGATTTAATATACCGTTAATAACTTACCGCTGGGGAAAGGAGGGAATCAATCTTTGTCATGCGTTCGCCTGCCAAGAGAAGATTGCTTGCTGACGTTTAACTCTGGAGCGTGCTGTGATTTGACCCCATTAGCTGCACAGCAGTGGGGTTAAACAAATACTTATCGAATCATCTCAACCCGTGCTCTCTCCCTTCCTCCCCTGACCAGGTGTCCGTCACGGTGCTGGACGTCAACGACAACGCGCCCTTCTTCCTGCAGGACCCCCTCGTGGTGGAGGTGTCCTCGGCCCACGCCCAGCGCGTGCTGGCCACCATGAAGGCCGAGGACCGGGACTTCGGGGCCAACGGCTCCGTGTTCTACCGCTTCGCCATGCCCGTGCGGGGCTTCAGCATCAACTCCCTGACCGGGGAGATCCAGGCCACCGGGCCGCTGGGCGCGCCGGGCCAGGCGCAGACCACCCTGATCGTGGAGGCCATGGACCAGGGCAACCCGGCGCAGTCCACCCAGGGCGTGGTGGTGATCTACGTCCGCGAGCTGGAGTACAACGGCATCCGCTTCTCCCGGAACGCCCGTGACGTCAACCTGCAGGAGAACGCCGTGCAAGGTCCGTCGTCCAGACCCACGATGGACCAAATTCGTTTTTTTCATTCATTCATCATTTTCATTTGATCACAATAATCAAGTGACACGGATCACACACAAATAGAAACAGCAAATAAACTAAAATAACCAACAACTAAATTGACAAAATAGCATAAAGGAAAAAAAGTATGTCGCTTTGTATAAAAGCGAAAATCGCCTGAATGTAAATGTAGATGGGATGGAGGTGTTTGTGGTGTACTCCCTTCAACATCCATTCATACCTGAAGGTTTAACGAGCATATTGATGATGAAGATGATGATGATGATGATGATGAAGATGATGATGACGAAGATGATGATGTTGATGATGATGATGATGATGATGATGAAGATGATGATGAAGATGATGATGAAGATGATGATGATGACGATGATGTTGATGATGATGAGCGTGATGTCCTCTGTGGTCCAGGCACGGCGGTGGCCCGGCCCCAGGCCCAGTTCCCCGACGGCTCCCGCCAGGGGATCAGCTACAGCCTCTTCAGCGGCAACCGGAGACGCGTGTTCAGCATCAGCTCCTCCACAGGTCAGTGAGGGAACACTGGAGGAACCTCAGCTAGCTCGCTAGGAGACGGAGGCTGGCTGGTGCTAGCCCTCTTACTGGCGTGACGTCCCTTCGCCTGGATGGCCTTCACCCACGCTGCCCTCCAGCGTGTGTCCAGATGGACTAAAGTTGCGAACAGTTCTCTACACGTGCACTGTGTTCACCAAACGAGAACGGCATCGGCCTATTATAATAGCAATGATACATCTGACTTATCCAGCACTTTGCAATGTTCTCAAAGGTGCTGCACATAAGTAACTAGGTTACTTAAAGTTACATAACTTTTATAAATTATAATGATCAAAGACCTGGGTGGGTGGGGGGGGGGGGGGGGGGGGGGGGGGTGGGGGTTAGCTGGGGAAGGCAAGTCCAAAGAGTTAGGTTTTGGTGGTTATCTAGAGCCACGCTATGTTTGTGTGTTTGTATGATGTTTGTGTTATAAGTGCTATAAGTGCAATGCTATAAGTGCTATGCTACAAGTATACCTTTTATAAGAGTTACCCGTACGAGTTGTCGATTGGTTGATTGGCTGATTCATCGACTGCGCGGCCCCGACTGTGAATACGATGTGATGGTGTCCCCCCCCAGGCGAGATCCTGGTGGAGAGCCCCCTGGGGCTGGACTTCGAGGACAGCCCGCGCCTCCGTCTGGTGGTGAAGGCAGAGACCGTGACCTCCACCACCTTCATGGCGGTCAACCTGATCCTGCAGGACATCAATGACAACCTGCCCCGCTTCCAGCTGCAGAACTACGTGGCCTACATGAGGGAGGCCCAGGGATACGAGACGCCCATCATTCAGGTAATCTTTTTTGCTTGTACACCCCCCCCCCCCTCACAGGGAGTACCCATAGGGTCTCATTCTGCTTGCACCCCCCCCTCAGAGAGTACCTATTGGGGCTCATTCTTCTACAACCCCGCCCCATATGAAAGGACATACAGGAGTTCATTCAGATTCTTCCTAACCCTAATCCTAACCCCCCCACCAGAAAGGCCATATATGAGCTCATTCTGCTTGTACATCCCCCCAACCCCAAGAATACCCACAGGTGCTCATTCTGCTTGTATACTTACCCCCCCCCCCCCCCCCACCCCAAGAGTATATCATCCAGAAGTCCTACTTTGTTACAGCAGAACATCTGGGGAACAAAGGAGATTGTCTGGCATCCGACTTTAGATATGAATCTAAAGTCGTATTTGTGAGACTACAGACAGGCTAACACTGCGTGGTTCTGAGCTGTACTCCCTCTCATAGAGACGGCGTACATACAGATCACACGTTTCCTTACAGGGATAGCTCGAGAACCAAAAACAACTCGCCTGCCCCGTGCCCTCCCCTCCCCTCCCTACCTTATCTCCTCACCCTATCCCATACTCTCCTTTCATTTCTTCCCTCCCCTCCCCTGCATTTCTTCTCGTCTCCTCTCCTTTCCTCTATCTCTTACCCTACTCCTGTTTTGTGTCTCCTATTCTCTACATACCTAATCTCTCTCTTTCTCTCCCTCCCTCCCTCCCTCCCTCCCTCCCTTCTGCAGGTAATGGCGGAGGACATGGACCAGGGTCAGAACGGTCAGGTGACCTACTCCATCCAATCGTCGACCATGAGCGGCCTGTTCAAGATCGACCCAGTGAGCGGGAGCATCTCCACCGCTGCCATCATGGACCGTGAGATCTGGACGCAGACCAAGTGAGAACGCGCCCGCGCCGGGGCTCAGATATTCCCAAGGCCGTGTTGTTGTTATCTCTTCTGTTCTGTCCCCCCCCCCTCCCTCCTCCTATTGGTTTTAAGGGTTTGGTGAGTGCATCGGGGAGGCAGCCATTTTGTTGACGTGCCAGTGAACATGTAGTAGACAGACTGAGGGGATGTGACGCAGGAATATATTTCCCAAAGCTATATTTTGATGTGCTAGGTTTGTCGACGTGTGTGTGTGTGTGTGTGTGTGTGTGTGTCTGTGCGTGTGTGTGTGTGTGTGTGTGTGTAGGCATGCAGAAAAGAAAGACTTCATTGATAAGTGGAAGCCAGACGGTACAGTTAGCCAAGCCTTTGATTTGAAAAGCTCTAAATCGTTCATTCTGCTCTGTGTGTTGTTCTTTCAGCATTGTATCAGTGAGTACTTGATAGAGGCCATAAATCAAGACGTGAATCCAAAAAAAGACTTCACGGATGAATCACAACTTACGGCTAGCTGCAGAAAGATGACTTCACACACAATTACTTCCGATCTCTCCACAACCTTTATCTTTAGTTCCCTGTTCGAAAAACTTCCGCTTACGTCAAAACGTTAAAACAAAAATGTTCTTTCTCTCAGGCTGGTTATCACGGCAACCGACAGAGGCAGTCCCCGGTTGGCGGGGTCGGCCACCCTGACCGTGATCATCGTGGATCAGAACGATAACAGTCCCACCATTCCGCTGCCCTCGGAGATCCGAATTCCCGAGAGTGAGTATACACACAGCATCGTGCCTGACAGGTTCCTGATACCCGACAGATCCGTACGATGCGATTGGACCACTGGTCCCGCCCAGCAGGGGTGAGAAAAAGTCCTTCCAATGTTGTTTCGTCATCCACGATAGCCTTCTGAGTTCCCCTCCTTCGTTCTCCCTCTGGCTCCTGCTAATGTGTTGTCAGATCCCTAGGAAGGACTTTTTCTTTCTACTGCTTGACTTTTGTTGAACCTTGGATGCAGAGTCAAACTTAGAAATGCACCATCATTATTTTTTACGTTCGTCCTAACGTCCTAATTATGTACTTTCAAAACTATTTAAAGTACTGCTGGCCAACGTCTGCGTTTCGTGCCGCTTTCCCGCCCCCCACACTGCACACACACACCTGATTCGACTCGTTAACGAGGCGATTAGGCTCATTGAAATCAGGTGTGCAAAAGGTGCACTGGGGCAGTCGACGAGTCGATTGAACTGTAGAACCGTTCCCACAAGCCCCGCCCCCCTCACAACGACGTTCCCCCCCCCGCCCCCTTCCCAGACACCCTGATCGGCACGGAGGTCACCCTGGTGACGGGGAACGACGTGGACTCCAGCCCCGAGCTGTCGTACTCCCTGAGCCTGGAGCCCTCCGCGGCGGGCCGCTTTAGCATCCACCGCTACGGCGGCGGGGTCTCGCTGACCGGGCCCCTGGACTTCGAGGAGAAGACCTGGTACACGGTGACGGTGCGCGCCACCGACACCAAGCACCACACGGAGGCCAACGTCACCATCCGGGTGGAGGACGTCAACGACAACGCCCCCGCCTTCACCCAGGACCTCTACCAGGTACCCCAGGGGGGCCCCGAGTCCGGAGCCACGTCTGGGGGGCCATAAGGCCCTCGCGGCTACTCACATGTTTTATTAGGGAATTTTTTTCATATATTTATGTTAAGGTTTTATTTGATTATATATTTTATTGTGTTCCATATGCTTGATCTGCTGTAATGTTGTCCCTATATTTTACAACAGCCATTATTGGCGAGGAATCATCATAATCTTCCCCTAATATATATTTAAATATATATACATATGAATTATACTGTCTGGTACTCTTCAAAAAACAATGTGTGTGCCAGAATTGAGCTGCCTTGCTTGTAATTCAGCAGCTCCTGCATTGTGTTAAAATCCCCATAAAAGGGATCCACCCTCCATGTAACATGTGGGACGTTCCTCACATACCCAGAGAATTCCAAGGAGCGTATTAATAAATGCATACACAATTCATCACTGCGGCAGACTTTCTCCACCTACATAAATACATTATACACAACACATCCGCACTCAATCACACGCACGCACGCACAAACACACTCCCAAGGCGGTGTTTTAAAAATACACACACGCAGGCGATAAAAAGTTAACTATCTAGTCCTGCGTCAGGAAGGCCTGCAAACACAAACATGGAGGGTTTACTAGCATGTCAAGGAATGCTATGAAGAGCAGGAAAAACAACATTTTATATTCCGCTCACTCTCTGGACTGTTTTATTAACAACAGCCTCCATTGTTGTTTGTCTGTTTTCCTTCGATGCCTCGAGTAAGTCCGGTGTTTTGTTTCTCTCCCTTCCCACAGGTGACCCTTCCTGAACACACGCCACCAGGAAGTCCTGTTGTCACGGTGACGGCCCACCGACCGGGACTCGGGGGAGAATGGAAAGTCACGTACCGCCTGATGTCATCCCACCCAGGAGGGCTTCCTCATCGACCCAAATAACGGTACGCACAGCGAGACGTGCACCAGGAGGATGGACACATTGAAATAGTAAAAAATAGTACTGGGATAAGTAGCATTGTGTAGCATCTTATCTCTAGCTATCTTTGTTGTCGTACGGGGAAAGGGAGTCGACCTAGCTGCTGGGCTCCAGAAGCCGCTTCTACCGCCTGAGAACAGAGACAGGGTGAAACAAGTCGGCCATTGGCCAGATGGGGCTATGAAACTGGCACAAACCGCCTGTGAATGTGGACGAAGAGGGAACCATACAATGCAGCATTGCCTTATCTGCCCCCCTACTACCCAAACCAGTTGCAGCACAAAGGAATCTCGCAGTGTTCAATAAAAATGCAAAGGACTGGTGTAAAGAAATGGGAAACTGTCATGTAACCCACCAGCCTCACAGACAAGAGAAAAAAAAGAGTGTTAAGCACTTGTTTGTATGAACATCTTGTACTGCACCGACAGCGATATATTGTTCTTTGTTCTTAGTTTGACTAATGTACTTATTGTAAGTCGCTCTAGATAAAAAGCGTCTGCTAAACGGCCTAAATTAAAATTTCTTGCGAATGAACATTGACACCGGCCGCCCTGCGATGTTTTTTAAGTGTGCTTCATGAATGTGCTCCAGGAGTCTGTAGGGTTTGTGCTCTTGTGCACCGTGTGGATGTCCCTCGTTGCGCTATGCCGCGTGTTCATCCCGGTCCCTCTCCTCTCCTCGCCCCGTCCAGGCACCCTGTCCATCAGCCAGCGGGCGGAGTTCGACCCCGAGCGGCCCTCGGTGAACATCGTGATCGAGGCGCGCGACGGCGGGGAGCCCGCCCTCTCCTCCCTCACCACCGTCCAGGTCCAGATCGCCGACGTCAACGACAACGCGCCCGTCTTCCACCAGTCCGACTACAGGTGAGCTTCGGCGGCCATCTTAGAACTGATTGATTGATTGATTGACTGATTGATTGAAAACTGTCAAACAGTCAACAAGAAGTGTTCAAAAGCATAAAAAACACAATAAGGCCATGTTGTCTCCATCATGATCCTTAAGATGGAAGGAGAGAAACAACACATGGACGTAAAACATTAAGGACAAAGCGGAATTTACATTATACCGAGTAGTTCAGGGATCATTGGTTTTTGTTTATGAGTTTGCCAACCATTTTTTTATCGAAGATTTAAAAGGAAACCAGAAAAACGTTGTTAATTCAAGCCTTGACGGCGGCTCTATTAGCGCAGGTTATTAACGGCGTTGAACGCTCCCCCTCTGCGCGCAGGGCCACGGTGGCAGAGGACACCATCGCCGGGGCGACCATCCTGACCCTGGAGGCGTTCGACAGCGACCTCGCCCGGGAGAACTGCGGATTCGACTTCGCCATCGCCAACGGCAACGAGGGGATCGCCTTCCAGATCGAGAGCAGCGTCCGCTTCCTGGAGGGGCGGGGCTTCCAGACGGTGGGCACGCTGCTGTTGGCCGAGGGCCTGGACTTTGAGACCACGCCCCTCTACAACCTCACCGTGGTGGTGTCGGACCGCGGCGTGCCCCAGAAGAGCTCCAGCGTCGCCGTGGTGATCACCGTGGGCGACGTCAACGACAACCCGCCGGTGTTCAGCAGGGCGGAGTACGCGGTGTCGCTCAGCGAGGGCGCGGCCGCCGGCACGGAGATCATCAGGTTCACCGCCACAGGTGTGTGGAAGGACGGACCTCTACATACATATGTACACATACATGTATAGTATACATGTACATGTATACATATACGTATATATATATTTAAAGTCCTCTATACCATTCTCTCATTGTCTTTGACATCAATCGTGAACCCCAAACAAAATAAGTGTTTTACATTTTTTGATAGAAATTGCAGCTTAACAGCTGGATACATGCTTGCATAAATTAATCATTTGAACATTTTCCATTTGACCATTTGGGGTTTTTTTTTTAAAGGGGAAATTGCAAAGTTCTCAGCTTCAAAGTATTTTTTTTGGAGAAAAGGGCTGAATAAATGCAGCATGTTTTCAAACTCAAAAATAATCGTTCCAATATCGCCCAAAATAATCGTGATTATGATTTTTGTCCATAATCGAGCAGCCCTAATTTGACATAATCTCATAGTCTCACAGTCTGTCTGTTTACTTTTGCTCAGTATGTTTTGTGGGAGTGAACCAATGGCCTTCTGTGTTTTCGTTCCCTCTGCCAGATCAAGACTCCGCCCCCAACGCCGAGGTCCAGTACACCATCAGCTCGGGGGATGACATGGAGCTGTTCACCGTCGACCAGTGGACGGGCGCTCTGCGGCTGAAGCAGACGCTGGACCGCGAGCACAAGGCCACGCACATCGTGGTCGTCCAGGCGTCCGACGGCCAGGGCCACTTCGCCCTCGCTCCCGTGACGGTCGAGGTGAAGGACGTCAACGACAACCGTCCCTTCTTCCCCGTGGAGATCCTGACCGCCAGCATCCGCGAGAACCAGCCCGCCAACTCGGCCGTGACCGTCCTCCACGCCATCGACCACGACACCGGCGCCTTCGGGCTGCTGAAGTACCACATCGTGCGCTCTGGCACGGGGAAGGAGAGCTTCGTGGTGGACCCCAACACGGGAGAGATCCGCGCCAAAACGTCCTTTGACTTTGAGAAGACCAACTCCTTCAACTTCATGGCGGTGGCCGTGGACGCGGGCAACCACTCGGCCACGGTGACGGTCCAGGTGTTTGTCACCGGGGAGGACGAATACGACCCGCTGTTCGTGGCGTCCGACCTGGCCTTCGAGGTCCCGGAGAACGCCAAGAAGGGCCAGAGCATCGGCCAGGTGCAGGCCCACGACGAGGACGGCGGGGTGGACGGCATCGTGCTGTACTCCCTGTCCACCGACTCACCCTACTTTGAGGTCAACAGAACCACCGGGGTCATCTCCCTGAAGATGGACGGCTCGGGCCGGAGCGGGGGGTCGGGCCGGGGGAAGCGCGAGGCCCGGATCATGTCCCTGGACGTGGCCGCCCACAGCCCCCTGGACGCGTCGCGCACCACCACCACACAGGTGGCCGTCGACGTCAGCAGCACCAGCTTCGGCCTGGCGTCGGACGTCAACATCCTGCTGAT
Organism: Gadus morhua; assembly: GCF_902167405.1. Taxonomy (NCBI): domain Eukaryota; kingdom Metazoa; phylum Chordata; class Actinopteri; order Gadiformes; family Gadidae; genus Gadus; species Gadus morhua. The sequence continues at coordinate 29,074,692 of NC_044054.1, forward strand.
CAGCATCATCGCCGTCTCGCTGGCCGTCATCATCCTGCTCGTCGTCATGGCGGTGGTGGTGTTCCTGGTCAAGTCGCGCCGGAAGAAGACGGGCCAGAACACGGAGAGCCAGACCGTCGCCGCGGGAACGGCCCTCCAGAAGATGGACGACTCCAAGTCGGGCGTCGGCGGGGAGAGGATCTACCACCAGGCCCTGCCGGGATACACCGGCGACCAGGGCGGCGCGGGCGGGGGGTCCTACACCCGGGGCGGCTCCCTGGACCCCTCGCACTCCAGCGGGCGGGGCTCGGCCGAGGCGGCGGAGGACGACGAGATCCGGATGATCAACGAGTACCCCCGCGTGGCCTCCATCACCTCCTCCATGCAGGAGCACATCTCGGCCCGGGGGCCCGACTCCGGCATCCAGCAGGACGCCGACCAGCTCTCGGACATCTCCTGCGAGCCGGCGGCGCTGGAGGGCAGCACCTGGTTCAAGGGCAAGAAGCTGGGGGGCAGCCTCAGCGGCACGCTGCTCTCCGGCCAGCTGCCCGTGTACCGGGACGACGGCGGCGGGTACCTGGGCACCGGCGGGCGCGGGGGCCTCAACATCTCCCTGCCCAAGGACTACGGCTTCCCCGAGGACGGCAAGCCCTCGGTGGACGGCTCGCTGACGGCCATCGTGGCCAGCGACGAGGAGCTGCGCGGGAGCTACAACTGGGACTACCTCCTCAACTGGTGCCCGCAGTTCCAGCCGCTGGCCAACGTCTTCACGGAGATCGCCAGGCTGAAGGACGAGACGGCCCATCAGAGCCAGAACCCGCGCCAGCCCTTCCAGCCCAAGCCCAAGATAGACCCCAAGCCCCGGATCGACCCGCCGCCCCTCATCACCTCGGTGGCCCACCCGGGGGCCATGTCGGTGCCCCCCAAGGTGCCGGTGATCGGAAGGACGTTCCCCCACCTGGCCTCCCTGCGCCGGTCCCCCATCAGCCACGAGGGCTCCATCTCCTCGGCCGCCATGTCTCCCAGCTTCTCCCCCTCCCTCTCGCCGCTGGCCGCGCGGTCGCCTGCCGTCTCCCCCTTCGGGGTCAACCAGGGCCCCTCGGCGTCCATGATCAGCACCCGGGAGCCGTCGATAGAACAAAGCCCCGACCGGGAGATGAGGATATGAGAGAGTTCTGGGAAGAGGAAAAAACAAACGATGGGACAATAACGGTTGGACGGAATCCACCCACGTAAAAATGAGATTTTGAAAGCACCCGCTAACCCTTAGCCCTTAATCAGACGAGATAACTTTTAATAACACCGAGGGCAACGAGAGATACCTCGGAAAGTGACTCACAAGAGGCGTTCTTCTTCTGGAATGCTGGAGCACCTTTTTTTTTTTTTTGCTTATAAAAACAAGCTGATTCCTTTCCAAATAGTTGGTTTCCATGGAAGAATGGTTACATCATAAGAACTGGCCTCAAGTCCATCAAAGATGACCCCCCCCCCCCCCCCCCAAGCGATTTGGCCTCGTTGTCTCCAAGTGATTTGCCTGAATGGAAAGGACAGACCTCAGAAGGTCTCCCAAGTGACGCAGGTCTCTAGGAACTGAATCGGGTTTGAGTGCTGAACCGGCCCCCCCCTCCCCCACCCCCCCCCCAAGGTGGACCGGACCCACAGCATGCCTGTAGTCAGAGATGCCTCAGTATGTAGATACTTTTGTAAAAGCTCCACGTCTCCTCGCTGGCTGGCCAGAGAGCTAAGGACCTCTGCGTTTCTCCGTGGGTCTGAAGACGTTCTTTTCCATTGCACGTCAGCTGCTTTTCAAAATGGCTGCCGTACGCACCCGTATTCCAGACGCCCCCTCCCCCCCAAAAAAGTGTTTTGAAAACACATGACTTTGATCCGAAAGACAAGAATGTGTTATGTTGAGCTGCCAAAACATCACAGAATCATGAAGAACTTCTTCCGAATGTTTTCGTTTCAGATGACACTTTGTTACGTTTATTTTATTTTTTATATATATTTTTTTTATTGCGTTACCATTTCTTGTGTTATCGTCGTGAAAGAACAGCGGCCCAAGGGGGGATAGTTCCAGTTTCAGTTGTATTTTGCATATATGTATATTTGTAAGTATGCTAGTTACATAACGTAGGTTTCTCCTGCCATAGCTTTGGAGGAACGTCTGTGTATATGTGTGACAGTGGTGCAAGTGAAAGGAAGACATTTGTTTGGTTATTATTTATATGAAAAGGGGATCGGCTGTCACCATTAGACAGTGTTAAAAAACACACGCACACACGTACACGCACACACACACACACACACACACACACACACACACACACACACACACACACTATCAGCCCTCACCATGCTGACTTTTAACCTTACCAATTCTGAGGGGGTTTCGTCCCATTCTAGATCTTTCCGACACCCACAGAGGTGCTTCATACCATGTTGCTGTTCCGTCCGAACACAACGACGTTCCATCCGTGATTCAGGGATTCAACAATCACCTCTGTGTCTTCATATGAAGTGCTTCCTAAACCAACCGTCATCGTCCACACACACACACACACACACACACACACACACACACACACACACACACACACACACACACACACACACACACACACACACACACACACACACACACACACACACACACACACAACATACTCTCCACTGTGAAGACTGTGGGGTCGCCCCCACTTGATTAACCCCGACAACAGGAACCAATGAGTTGACCCCGTTATCGATAAGGTCGACTCAAAGCGAACAGCCGCACGGGGCAAGGCACCACAAACTCTCCGGTGATCGGGCTCATCGCAGAACATGAGGAAGACATTCAGAGGAACCGAATGCATGAACCTGGAAGAATGTATAGTGATTTACAGTCCGAGTTCCCCGCACGGTATTACTTTCAATGCTGCCGCTGTGTTCAATGTATTTGACTTCTGCGATTCACATGCGTAGATCTCTGGAGGGGAGCTCGGCCTCCATGTGTTTGCCTCATCAGGCGTGTTCTTCGTGTTCGTGTGTACGCTCCCGTTTGGGGTCTCCGACGGAACATCTGCTCATGCGGCAAGAGGCAGATGTCTTCACCAGCGTCTTGTCCGATACTTTCACGTACTACATGGTTTGCCTTTTTCCTGTCCCCGGAATCTGCAAGGCCAACTGCGAGGATGTGATGTCCTCTTCTTTTTCTGTTTCAAGTCAGAAATAAGTTTGTTTTTTAGCTCTGTTTCACCGTCTGGTTCCGGTTCAGCCGTACAAGTCGCAAGACTGGAGTCCCGGCCACGCGCTCTTGCTTCGTCCCTAAAGAACACGCTGTTGTCGCCCTGAAACACATTGTCCAAGGGACTCAAGGGGCTGTGTTTGTGTTCCAGAAGTCTGCCGATGTGAGAGAGAAAGAGTGAGGACTGAGGCTGTGGCAGTAAATGGGTTGTTGTACATGTAATTCAAACGCAGATAATAAATTCCTACTGATCTCTTTTTGTCAAAAATTAAGTGTGAGCATGTTCCTTTGTCCTTGTGGTTTCTGACTTCCAGGGGGATCCTTGTTAACGGTTACAACGTGGTACCCCTGATCTGGGCCTGTGATGGTAATTCTGAGGGGGTAGGATTGGGTGTCAGTCTGGTGAATGAAGGCCAGTCCCTCAGCAGGTCTTCACCAGCGTCTCCTAGGACATTGTGGCTGTGATACATCTAGAAAGATCTGTGAAAGTGTACACTGTACGAATTCATGCATCTCATCTGCAATGAATCATGACTGTTATTCTGTGCTGCTGCAACAAAATAACTGCCCCGGGGAGGGAACGAATAACATAATGAGCGTTTGCTTGAAACAAGGGGTTGATGATTCAGTCTGAAACAAGAACAATAATCACACTCGGTGGGCACAAGACGAAAAAAAATCTCCCACTGAGGTGTGGTTTACATAAACATCACATCATTCTGTGAGTGCGGCCCAATCCCAGCCAAGGACCAGTCAGCACAGCCCTCTGCTGTTTCACAGCCTACGAAGGCATACCGTGTTGACATAGCTGAACAATTACTAAATGTTGATTTCATATGGAAGCCAGGCATGTTTGCGGAAGCCACTGGAGGATTTCTGCCTCATTTGGTCATCACACACACACAAAAACACCGCCGTGAAATACCCTCTCTCACTCTCCTTTCTCTCTCTCCATGTTGTAATGT
>NC_044054.1:29083861-29091361 GCF_902167405.1 Gadus morhua
GTGTGTGTGCGTCTGTGTGTCTCTCTCTCTCTCAGGTTGGTCTTCCTCTGGCCTCGAGTCAGTCGGTCGTATCGGTGCCAGAATCCTGTGGCAGCCTGGCTGATTTCAGACAGTTTAGAGTCTCAGGTGCACGTAACGCTCTCCCACATAATCTTCCTCTTGGTCTCCATTCATCTTACGTGCTGAAAACCTGGTGTGAAATGCACACACTCTCTTCCTAATGTAGTCCCCCTATCTTGATCTGCCAAACCGCTCTCTCTCTCTCTCTCTCTCTCTCTCTCTCTCTGGGATCCTTTTTCTCTGGTTGCTCTCTCTATTTCTAACCCTCTTTCCCTCTCATTTGCTGTCTATTTTTTCTTGGGAATTTGTACTCTCAATTCTCTCTCTCTCTTTTTCTTGACCCCCCCCCCATCCCCCCATCACTTCCTATATCTCCATCTGTCTTACCCTCTCTCTTCTAACCTCTCGCTCTCTTTCTGCCCTCACTCTCTACCATCTCTCTCCCTTCTCACCTTCTCCTGGTTCCCTTGGTCTCTTCTTCTCTCTCCCTCTCTCCCCCCCTCTCCTCCCTACTCCCTCCCTTCTCACCCTCCCGTTCTCCTTCTCCCCTCTCTCTCTTCTTCTCTCTCCCGCTGTCTCCCTCTTTCCCTCTCTCCCCTCCTCTCTTCCCCTCCCTCTCTCCTTACTCCTTCTCTCCCCTCTCTCCCCTCCTCTCTCCCCTCCTCTCTTCCCCTCCCTCTCTCCTTACTCTCCCCTCCCTCTCTCCCCTCCCTCTCTCCTTACTCCCTCTCTCCCCTCCTCTCTTCCCCTCCCTCTCTCCCCTCCTCTCTCCCCTCCTCTCTTCCCCTCCCTCTCCTCCCTTCCTTCTCTCCCCTCTCTCCCCTCCCTCTCTCCCCTCCCTCTCTCCCCTCCCTCGCTGGCGTCCCTGTCCGAGGTGTGAGCCAGAGGTCAGAAGGGAGATTATGAAACTAAGGAAAACGTTGAGGGAGGTTTAGCGCAGCACCCCACCGGCACGGGGCTTAATGCGACGCAACGAAAACATCTCGTCCCAGCAGGAGCATCCAAACAACGCTTTAAAGGCAAAGGAACTATAGACTGGAGCGCAGGGGGGGGGGGGGGGGGGGGGGGGCTGTGGAGGGCAAAGTTTGTTGTAAGCAATTTCAAAGAAAAATGTTGCCGCATTTTCCAAAACGCTTAGATAAATATTTCCCACATAGCGAGGCAATATACGGCGAGGATTATGTTCTGTGGCGTGTGGGCGGCGGTTTCCCATTCTGGGTCCAGCGCTGCCCCCCCCCCAACCCCCCCCAGGCCATAAGGAGGAACAGGTGTCAGTCTGGAGCCCCGGCTGACAGGGGAAACGTGGACTCTTCTAATAAAAGCGTACCCAGGAAGACGGGTGCTCAGGGTCCTCCGCGCCGGCTTTCCACTCGGATTATTCCCCTTCCTCCCGGACGGCTCCAGAGTAAACACTCGCACATGTTCACCTTCCTAATGGATCCAGCAAGAACAGGAACCGGCAGGGCCTTTCAGGCTCTCAGCACCCGGGCTTTCGCCTGGCATTTGCCCATACATGGTGCAGGAGCTGGCTGGGGGCTGCAGCGCTGTATTTCAGGAGGTATAACGTTGTCTCCGGGGCTACCAGGTTGTAGCGCTCCTTTCCCACACTACTACTGTGTTCCCCTCTCCCTGACCGCCTTCCTGTTGGCTCTTCAAAGAGGATCATCAAAGTCAGGCCCTGATGAGGGAACTGGCGACATCTGTGAGAATCATCTGTAAACATAGTAAACACAAACGACTCGTACAAATCATCAGTGAGGACTGAGATTCATTTTTATTTGAATGGACACGTTGCTTATACGTAGATGTTTCATTCTTTGCAGGCGTTGTGCGGCAATAACAGCCACGTCGGTCATTGCTGACATGCTGTCAAATAGTTTATACTTCTCAGAATTAACTTTATTTATGAGTTTCAAGAGATATAATTCTGGTTTTGCTACACCTCACAAACTCTCAAAAAGAGGTCACCATTCAACCCAAACACAGTTAATCTGTGTTGGAATCCATCTTGTGTTCATAAACGTCTTCTTGGAATCCTAGACGCAGAGAATTCTGTTGATATTGGATGTTAGCACACAAAGTTTAATACTGCCATGTGTTTACACTGTAATTATTATTATTATCTATAGTTAAAGACTCCACGATATCCGGCGTGAATGCTGGCGATGACGATGGGTTTAGCGTGGGCCCGTTGTGGATAAGTATGGTGCCCTTCAAATGAAAAACCCTACTGGAAAAGTTATGAAATCAGACTCAGAAATCCTTGGCCGACAGCAACTGGGGATTTGCATTCCATGTAACGTTCCGAAATGAAATGCAAATCCCCGACTCTGAACGTCTGCTTCTTGTCGGCGGCCATCTTGAGGCGAAGGTTCTCTCGCTGTGTTCATCTGCAGTACTCTCGCCCCCCGTGTTGGTCCTCCCAACTGCCAGGAGATCTCTTTACGGGCTTCTGTGCCTTTATTTGAAGGACGGTGAAGACAGAGCGGGAAGTGGGTTGAACGAGAGGACACATAGCAGAGTAAAGAGCAAAAGCTACAAGTAATCGTAGGCGTAAACTCTGGATGTCTTCTTAGAAGGCGATTTTATGAGTTTCTTCCAAAGAATCATAATTTAATAATTCATTCATTTTAATATAAATTCTAATGATAAGTCCAAAGCTGCATTTCAAATCGCATATTCTTATTTTTTACTACGTACTGCAGCTAACCTTACAAAGTACGTTCTGTTGCACACAGCATGCATACAATCGGGACTACAGGTGAGGATTGATTAGTACACATGTAGTGCCGGCTTTCACGGGCTTAGTCGATGGGACGTACCTTCTGCTGTGCAGAGGATTGTTGGTCAAAATAGACAAAAATCATGCTGGCCTTCATAGGCCTACTGCGAAATGCGACCGGATTTAGTACAGCATCCTGATATTTTTTGCATACTGTTTTTTTCATGTATTGGGACATACTGAATATTTTTTGGCAAACAAAATACTATGGTACTATGGGTGTTGCAAGGCAGGGTTAGATTCGATAAGAGTCTCCAAAAACGATCAAATCATAGAGGCAGCAAACACACTTTATCTGTCTGATTGTATAACCTGATGACAATTCCACATAGATGGCATTGTCACAGATGTTTGATGTTAGTGTATATTACCCTGTAAAACATTAAAATAAAACATTACTTCATGATCACATTTGGAGATAGGCCTAGCCTACTATATTATTCTGGATCTATACGTTTTCTTTCTTAAAGTCCAAACTTTAAGAAATGGTTGGAAACCAGATGCTAATACCCCAGTGTGTCCTAGCCAGCTGATTTGATGAAGACGGGCCCCCCGTGAATATGGACAAGCTAAGCTTCCAGAGGGTCGAATTGTGGCGCAGCAGTAAAACGGGGTATTAGGAGGTACTTACAGAATGTAGCACATCGTTTGTAGGGACTTCACTCCAACAGGAGACATGGATCAGGCTTATCGTGCAAACCAAGCCAATAGCCTCTCGTTTGCAGCTTACAGCTTGAACAAGTTAAGTAGGTCTACCATAAGCACATGCATACTTTAATTCACTTTCCCCTTTTCCATTAAACTCTTGGTTAAAGTTCTGGAGGGCAGCCTTGCTGGTTTCCATGTGATTTCACCTTGGTGTAGTCAACACTTTCGCTTCATTGATCAACATCATTCATCCATCATTCTCAAGCATCAGGGAGGGTTCTAGCCATCGCTAGGCTTTGATTGGCTTTGGGACACAGCTGAATCTTAACTCGCCAAGTTTGGCATTTCAGCGTCAGAGGATTTCTTACGGTAATGCCTGAGTCAGTAAGACTTGCTAGAGGGCTGACAACTTGTTGCGTCATGCCAATGTATTCCCAACACAAGGGTAAGGGGTCCGCAGCAGTACTTTGAACCTCCGATTACTCAACCGCCAAAGTAAGATTCTGGCATCTGGAATCCATTAACAGCTTTCTAAAATACCGTTCAGCCATTATAGGATCTTTGCGGTTTGAGACGAAAAATATCTCCAAATGAAAGTAATGATCGATCGTGCAGTGCTGAGCTGATCATTGAATCGCTGTTGTCTGTCCTCATATAATATAAAATGAAATGCACTAAAGCTTACTTTACCATGGCTTTTTTCGCCTAGGCAGGAAAAAAATCCTTCACATACAATTATACTTTTTACAATTGCCTCACAATTTATGTTGCAAATGTGTTTTTTGGGACCCTCTATTCCACCCTTTGCTTTGCCAGGATTCCCATAAACAAAGGTTCTATATACATCCAACATAATGCTAGCTGGGGAAATCAAACAGTCTGGGGCTGTTATATTGTCAGTGTGTATTAAAAGTCATTGCACACTGCAACCAAAGTCAAGCATAACACAAATATATTGAAACGTGTGTGATATAAAAACATAAAGTGTCGGGTCTACTTCACGTCAAACGGACTTGGACCGCCTGAATGTAACCAAACATTAAAATGATTCCCCCACGACACAACAGAGCCACAATGACATCACTAAGCCGTTACCACCTTTGGGCAATCAGAATCAAGAGCTGTGCCACCTGTGTTTCATCAGAGACGGGGAGGATTTACCCTTTGTTTAGCTTATAATGGTTGTTTTGCATAAGTCGACCAATCACTGGGTCCTACACAATGTCTTGAAAACCCCAACGATTCTCAAGGATCCTGAATCGTGTGTTGCTGTCGCGTGACAAACGATAGTCTGCCTTTATTTGTGCATGGGGCCAAGGCTGAGTCAGCGGCGAGCGCCAGTAAATCAGGCTGAATCAGAGCGCTGACTGTCTGAGACGTACCTGCGTCTCCCACCACTCAACACGTCTCATACTCCCAGGGTTGATCTCCCACACGCAGGCCAGACGGGAGCGAGACGCATGAGGGAGAGAACCAAGGATCCCACTTTACCTCCATTAGAATCAACTAAGAAAGTCAACTTTCAAAGTCACCTCCCGAAGAAGAGACAGGGAATTGTGAGCGAGAGAGAGAGAGAGAGAGAGAGAGAGAGAGAGAGAGAGAGAGAGAGAGAGAGAGAGAGAGAGAGAGAGAGAGACACACAGAGAGAGAGAGAGAGACACACAGAGAGATGGGATTAATGAGGGCATATCTGCGATGTGTTCTTTTTGGCCAAGAGCTCCTAGGAGGATTCTGATGATTAATTACAGTTGTTAAAGATAGCTGATCTGAGGGCCATTGTTAGTTAATTGCGTCTATGATCAAACAGATTAATTAGATCACTCTGCTTAAAGCAGGGAGTGCAATTAGCTGACAGAAAGAGTCAGGTCTGAAGGGGCTGTTGGGCTTGGCCGCTGGTATGTCTGAACCGATGGAATGAGATAAGTGCTGCGGCCAGGTACCGATGATAAATGCAAAACATATCTTTGGGGTTTTTACTTGTAATGGGCTGTGAATGGTAATTGTTCATGTTGAGTATTTCTACAACGTTCGTGATGTGTCGAAGAAGGAGTTTGGATCGGAGGCCAGGCCTAAAGAGGACTGACACTTCCAAATTCCTCCCAAATCTCTGGTTTCTGAGATGGACTATGTGTTGAGCGTCGGATCGAGACAGTTCACTGCTGTTTTCAACTGAAGGACAGGAGCTAAAGCACATACTTTTGAACATGTTTTTTCAGACAGATGTGAAAAATCAAGACTTTACTTCAGTTCACTTAAATCAATGTGCCTATTGCCTGCCAATCAAAGAAATATATGATGGCCCCTTTAAACCAAAAAAATCAAATGCAATGCCATTTCTCACAGTATAAGCTGCGTTACATTTGGTCGATGGTCCATTACTCTACCATCGACCTATTTACGGTATTTGACTGTACTGACTCCAGCTCTGGCTCAGAGATGGTTGAGGGGTAGAGTTGGTAAACAGAGCAATAATTATCATCCATCCATTTGTTCACTGGGGCTTGGAGTATTTCCTTACCAGATGAAAGGTGGGAGAAGAAGGCCAAGAGGAAACCAGAAGAACATGGAAACATGGGAAGCACATGGAAACACAGAGAGAACATGGGAACACAGGGAGAACATGGGAACACAGGGAGAACATGGGAACACAGGGAGAACATGGGAACACAGGGAGAACATGGGAACACAGGGAGAACATGGGAACATGGGAAGAAAATGGAAACACAAAGAGAACATGGAAACATGGGAAGAACATGGAAACACAGGGGGAACATGGAAACATGAAAAGAACATTGAAACACAAGAAGAACATGGAAACACAGGGGGAACATGGAAACATGGAAAGAACATTGAAACACAGGAAGAACACGGAAACACAGGGAGAACATGGAAACACAGGAAGAACATGGAACCACAGGGAGAACATGAATGGTTTGCCGTATGAACAAAAGGACAACTGCTGAACAGAAGTCTCACAAATCCAACTTTAGATTTATAGTATAAAATCGGATAGCAGACAAGCTCATATCTGGGTGAACAGACTTTCTATCGCTTCATAATTGTTTTTCCGGAGGCAGGGATCTGTAAGCTTGTAATAGGCTAACAACAGCGCAACTGAGTAAACCGGCCCCTGTAGAAAAAAACAATATTGAAATCCTCACTTCATCCAATCACGCAGAATTGTTTTTTTCATTAGAAATCTAATATCTGATTTACGAGACAGTAACAAGGTATAACTCTGTTCGATATGTTCTAGAACTATGTTCTATAACAAAGCAAGACCTCTGGTTCCGAGATGAGGATCCATTGCGCCATACCAACCTCATAGAACAGCTTATGCCCTCTTCAGGGTATGATAGATATATAGTACAATATTGAATTCCCCAAACTATTACAGGCACTTTAGTTTTGACAGGTCCGACCAACGCTTCAAACATCACACAGGCAGGGTAAATATCCCCCCGTAAGCCCAGTGGGATACTCGTTTCAGGATACAAAAACCATATCAAAGCCACGTCATAAAATAGCAACTCCAAGGTTGAACTTCTTGACAGCCCCCCTCTGGAGGGTTGTAGTTTACTAAGTGTCCGTGGACTACAAACAGCACTACTAGAAGCCAGCCTAGATGTCCTTGCCGAGAGTAATCTCACCGTCTGATGATATTATTTCTGTGTTACATAAATATATTAAATATAACGTGGCAGCCGGACAGCTCTTGCGGAGATAACGTTGGGGCGAGAGAGTTAAAATGATTAACAGCTGACCCAGGGACGACCCAAGCCTTTTCAGAGTAATTACACCGTGAAACAACGTTATTTTTTGGTCAATTTGTTTGTGTATGCTAGGATGAGTAATTTCAACAATTAAGTTTTCAAATCCATTAATACATGCTGCTTGTGTATACAGCATGTGACATGTCCAATGGGTGTAATATTATGTATTATACAGGTCAGTATGTATAAAATATTTTTGTAGATTTAAAGATTACTACTCCCTTTAGAACCTGCACT
>NC_044054.1:29093861-29098861 GCF_902167405.1 Gadus morhua
TCCTCCTCCTCCTCCTCCTCCTCCTCTATCTCCTCCTCTATCTCCTGCTCCTCCTTCGGCCGCTGGCTTGTTGGAGGGTTCTCCACTCAGGTGTGGTGTCTCCTGGTGGAACTACCTCAGCTGACCTTCGCTAGCAACCGCCCCCCCCTCCCCTCGTTGATGCTTGGCCACGCGTCCACTCCAGCGTCCTTCTGGAAAAACAACTGCCTAATGTTTTTTTTGGAGGCGAATCCCTTTTATCGCTAACCTGATCCCCCCGCCTTTAAAGATCCCCGGTCCTGTAGCTCAACGGAGCATGGTACGACCACTGCTAGGGGCGAGCGTACCTTGTGGCTTAGCGTATATTGAGAGTACACTGTTAGCTGAAGTACGTTGTTAACTAGCGTACCTTGTTAGCTAGCGTACGTTGTTTGCGAGGATACACTGTTAGCTAGCGTACGTTGTTTGCAAGGGTACACTGTTAGTTAGCGTACGTTGTTTGCGAGGGTACACTGTTAGTTGGCGCACGTTGTTTGCGAGGATACACTGTTAGCTAGCGTACGTTGTTTGCAAGGGTACACTGTTAGTTAGCGTACGTTGTTTGCGAGGGTACACTGTTAACTAGCGTACGTTGTTAGCAAGGGTACACTGTTAGTTGGCGTACGTTGTTAGCACGGGTACACTGTTAGTTAGCGTACGTTGTTAGCACGGGTACACTGTTAGTTGGCGTACATTGTTAGAGAGGGTACACTGTTAGTTAGCGTACGTTGTTAGCGAGGGTACACTGTTAGTTGGCGTACGTTGTTGGTGAGGGTACACTCTTAGTTGGCATACGTTGTTAGCACGGGTACACTGTTAGGGAGCGTACATTGTTACGCTCGAACGAGATTGGAGGACGCTTTAGATAAACGCTCCCACCAAATATATGAACACACGAATAAGGATGACTCCGAAACAATTGTTCAGTCGTACAGATTTACAGGACCAATGCTTTGGATTGGCCAATCTTGCGTTAGCTGGTTGTTGAAAACAAGGACAAAGGCAATTGTGTCTATCAGAGTTCATCCAATTGAAGAGTATATTGAACGGTAGGGCTCAGATCTAGGCATCCCTCTCTTGTCTTCATGGTCTCTTATTTTACTTTTCAAATCCCTTTGTTAAATTGATTTTGTTAGCTTTTATCTAAGATAATGTGCCTTCTGTGTGACTACGCCAAAATACATAGAAACATAACAATACAAGAGAATGTACTCTTACTGTTCGGACCACCATTCTTCCTGGAAAAAGAGCCCTTCACTGCCTTCGCTTTCTGATTATAATCTATGTTTATTTATGGAGATGGCTGTGCTGTGTTTACTGATGTGTGCTGTGGGGTTGTGGGTTTGACCTGCCTGGGATGGAGTCTCTGGGCTGTGGTCGGCACGGTGACAGGAGAGAGAGAGAGAGAGAGAGAGAGAGAGAGAGAGAGAGAGAGAGAGAGAGAGAGAGAGAGAGAGAGAGAGAGAGCACTCTTCACTCTTCCCCTGGGACTTTATCGTGTCTCAGAAGGCACATGAATAAGGGATGAGTTTACACTCCCTACCCAGCCTATCTCACTCAGTCATTTCTCTTCATTTTCCAGTTATTGTTTTCTTATTAAAATTCCAATATGAGTGTGGGTGAGTGTTGTAAGAAGACCCTTTCTACGTTGGCTTGCTTTCCAGACTTTTTATTTTTTTAATCACTGGCATGCCCTTGTGTGTGTTTGTGTATCTCTCTCTCTCTCTCTCTCTCTCTCCCTCTCTCTCTCTCTCTCTCTCTCTCTCTCTCTCTCTCTCTCTCTCTCTCTCTCTCTCTCTCTCTCTCTCTCTCTCTCTCTCTCTCTCTCTCTCTGTCTCTGTCTCTCCCTCACTCTCTTATCTTTCTGCCTCTCTTCCCCTTTGGCCTATTTACACACCACTCTCTCTCTTTGTCTGGGTCCCATGGGTCCTGTTGTGGTTGCAAATGTTAATTCATTGACTTATTGATTACCTTGTTAGTGTGTTTGCCTGTGAGCGTTGCCCCTGTCCTCTGTGGGGGATCTTCTGGCCCTGCCTCGAGCCACCGGGCGTGAGTCATACAGATGAGTGGATCCCCGTGGTCTGGGGGAAGGCATGGATGAATGAAGAGACCGGTTGAAACGCGAGTAAACGATGGAGTTCTGTTCTGAGTGCAAAACACAGAGAATAAGCCCATTCTGTTTCAGTATTTTTCTTTAAAGCTTTGTTCTGTTGATTAGATAATTTTACCACCTCTAGTGGGTGACTGACACGTAATGCATTGCAATGTGCACTGGAGGGTTCATGCAAACAGGCAGATTGAACTTCAGCGAGTGTCAAAGGTCAGATTGGAAAATAATAATGTTGGGACTGGGCCACGCCCCTCTCATGTGTTATGCATGGGGAACTTATGAGAAGAGGTGATTCCAGCAGCAGTTATACCTGTATCCTTCATTTTACTAAAATACATCCTACAGCTCTCTGAGATCCATCTTTTTCACAATATTCCACTTATCTAAAATACGGACAGGTGGAAAAGACAGACCTACAACAGGACAGATAGAAAGACAGCAATACAGACAGACAGACATAATTCATTGCGGCTTTTCCATGTCCAACATACACTTAATCATACTCTTCTGCTGTCCTTAACTCCCCGTCTCCTGGTTCAGCTGCACATGTGGATGATCAATGAAAGACTATTGCTATGGAAATGTTAAGGGAACCCCCAAAAAAAAGAAACATCTTGGAAGAGAGATTACACAAAGAGCAAGCGGCCAAGATGGAAGAGATAAATCACAATTGTAGAAGACCATGTGTGAGATATCTGTACTCTTATCCATTTATCTGTGCGTGTGTGTGTGCATTCGTGTGTCTGTGTCTGTGTGTATGTGTGAATGTGTGTGTGTGTGTGGGTGTGTGTATGTGTGTGGTTGGTGTTCCATCTTTTGTCTTGAAAATGATGTACTGTTCATTGAAAATTGTTCAACACATGAAATGACTTAGCTATTAATTAATAGAGTTTAAATCCAGTCAATTCCACGTCAAATATTAAAAGATCTACGCTCCGATAATCAAACATTTGAGCCAACGTCACACTTGGAGAGGAGAGGAGAATAATAACCAGATAGATAGCTTTGCGACGAAACACACGTTTTGACTTTGATTTGGACTAAAATTGTAATACGCATTAGCCGTTTGGAGTGAATGTGTTAATCCCTAACAGGTCAGTACTTTAACATGACGAATATACAGGATGTGGATGACACAGGGGTTGGAATTTCACCACATCAAGGGGCTCACAAACCCACAACGCATGCATTTTGTTCAAAAGAGGAGCCAGTAAAACCGATGAGCATGAAGTTTTAGAGCAGGGAGGCTGACTACGGCTGAGTGTAATGCCGGACGGGGGGGGCGTCTTGCAACAGCTAAGCCCTGTCCCTCTCCGTGTAGCTGAGCTTCCCAACTCAGACACATAACACAGCTCCTAAGGTCCTATAGATGGATGAACAATAGCAAAAGTCAGCCGGGCTCAATGTTGACATGAAGGGAAACAGTTGTGTGATGGGGGTGTGTGTATGTGTGTGTGTGGTGGCATGCATGTGATCTGCGTGTGTATGTGTGTGCATGCGATGGTGTGTGAGTGTGTGTGTGCAAGCATGGGATGGTGTGTGTGTGTGTGTGTTGGCAGGCATGTGATCTGTGTGTGTATGTGTGTGTCTGTTTCTGTGTGTGTTGGCATGCATGTGAACTGTGTGTGTGTGTGTGTGTGTGTTGGCATGCATGTGATATATGTGAGTGAGTGTGTGTGTGTGTGTGTGTGTGTGTGTGTGTGTGTGTGTGTGCGTGTGATGGTGTGTGTGTGTGTGTGTGTGTGTGTGTGTGTGTGTGTGTGTGTGTGCACGTGCATGTGATACCGTGTGTGTGTGTGTCCATGTGTGTGTGTGTGTGTGTGATTACTGCAGGGTGGCATAAATGAGCAGTATTTTACAGTAAGCCCCAGAAAAAGCACCAGGAACTCTCTATGAGCAACACTCACCCTACATGTATCATCAATTAGGTTTCACGTTTCACATCCATTTATTATAGATGTATATTGCCTACCTTACAGAATGTGTATTGTGGATTTGTGGGATAGTCTTGATTGCCAAACAACAGGGACTTAGTAAGCTAGCAGAAAAATAAATAGCGAGAGAGAGAGAGGAGAGAGAACGAGAGTAAAAACCAACAAGACCGTATAAGGCTACTTTAGTTTCTGGTCTGTAAACATAAATAGAGGTGTGTGTTTGCGTGTGTTTGTGTGTGTGTGTGTGTGTGTGTGTGTGTGTGTGTGTGTGTGTGTGTGTGGGTGGGTGGGTGGGTGTGTGTGTGTGTATGTGTGTGTGTGCATGTGTTAACACTAATGTTTGTCTGTAATTTAGACACTGTTTCCAAAGAAAACAAGTTGGATGTGGGAGTTTCTATCATCTTCACAGCGGCGCGTTTCTCCGCCAACAGTAAAAAACTAAAAACATTTAGATTTTGAGGCCTTTCTGGCCGCGCTGCCTGCCGTATCTCGTGACGTTCCCCCCGAGCCAAGGACAACACCGGGGGGAAACTAAGTCCCTGCCTGCGTGCCACAAGAAGGAACCCCAATTTAAATTGATAGTGTAATATAATTTCTCCCATTTTATAATGTCCCGAGTGCTGCTCTGCCTCCCAACATGTTAGAGTCGGGTTTTAGGTCCGTCAGACGTTCCAGAAACGGGATGATTTCTCGTCCTCTTGCAGTCGCTCTGCGTTTTTAAAGGAGTTCAGGGACGGAGGCGTGGAATGCGTTTGGAAGACGGACAAGATGGGGAAGTTAGAGGGGTGGAAATGGAGAAGGTGTAAAGATCTGCGGTCGGGAGAGAAAGCAGGTGGAACTGAGGGTCCAGTATGGGACTCACGTCTGAATAATGGTACGGTCCGCCGGGTCAAACTCCCCCTAAACATCACCCTGGGTATACTCCCCAATGTCTGTTT
>NC_044054.1:29103861-29148861 GCF_902167405.1 Gadus morhua
AGTAGTAATAGGCTAGAAGTAGTAGTTGCTATGCTCTCTTAGTTTACTATTTGATATGAATATGAATTTTATGTCAGTCATAATGTCCCATTATTACCTCAATCTTTGTGTGTCGTTATAAATATAAATCCTATAAAGCATCTTTAAAATGCTTCATAGGACCTTTTTAGTAACACGATTAGTAACACAATTCTCATTATATTAGCTTGCATTGCCCTCTATTGGCAAGAGTCAGGATTGCAACCATACCTTCGAAATCAATAATGAGAAAATGGTTATTAATTCCATGGTTATTATTTTCCCCGAAATAGCCACTATATTTTGGTGATTTAAATACATACACATAGACAGCCTATTAAATTCACAATAGTAAAGTGTATAAATATGCTCATGGACGTATTAAGAGAACATGCGCTGACAATAGACAAATAAACACAGACGCTGCATTGGCCTTTGGGTCGCAAGTCAAAGTCGTCGCCATATTGGAGAGGCAAAGACCGGCGCGTAATCAAATGCGAAAGTGGAAAGGTAAACGGGCTAGCTGCATTTATTTTTTATATAAATAGCCCTATGCTGTCTACATTTCTAAACCGATTACAGTTGGTCGTTTTTTTCAAGTGCTCATGAACCACGTGGACTAAAATATTAAATAAAAAAATATTAAGAATATGTACATAATGATCAATATAAAAACGACTCATTTAAATCGGTGTAAAAACGTTAAAAGCTCCCCAGTATATCGCATTGGTTTACAGGCCAGTCTTGCCCTCTCCAATATGGCGCCGACGTTGACGTATCCAAGCTACAGTTGTGGTCCGCACGGCGTCTGTGTATACAAGTCTGCGTACGCGCTGACATCCATCGATGACATCGGTGCAGCATCATTCGACTCCGGCTGCGAACCGTTTTCCCTGTGTCGTCAGTTCCGTGAACGTAGCGTACCCTCGGTGGAAAAATAAGGTAGAGGATTAGAAGGACGGGATCCTCTGCTTAGTCGATGCCAGTCGGTTCCCCTGGTCATGTAAAAATATCCATGAGCGAGAGCACACGATCGTTGCGTGGTATTTCTTCATTTGGATTGGATATTTGGAATTGATCACGTCTAAGGAAGGCACTAAGTGGGATGCACTTAGCCTGTTATTAGCTTGCAGCGGTAGCCATCCGAACACCTTACACCAGGACCAAGACCAACCCCTCGGGTAAGACATCTCTTCCATTTCCACCCGAGTTGTGCCCTTTTTTCCTGATATTCTCAATTCTATCTGATCACAATACCATCAGGAATGGTTCGTTTTACAAATATACAATAGCAGTTTCCTCCTAATATCCTTTCATTAAATAAAAAACGCAGGCCCTCTGTAAACTATCAGTTAAGCAATGTCAACACAGTCTTTATTATTCCTTATTTACAATCAACACCGAACCGTTTTCTAATTCGGTATCGGCCCGTTTAAACAGCATCCACGGCGGTCGTGCTTGTGTGTAGCATGATGTGTGTTTGACAGCACCGACGTCTGATTGGCTGAGCGCTGCGCTACGTGCTGGGGATCCACCTGCTCCCCGCTGCACCTGTCTCGTAGGTGCGCATATGGATCCTATATGTGAAGGGAGGCGCTTCCCTTGGTCCACGCATCCATTCATCCATTAGTGTTTTTCTCACATTTTCACACCGAAACAAAGTCCAGAGTCACCTTTTATTGACCAAACCATAGCTATGCCTACTCTATCAGATAACAAGTAGGCCTATGATCTGTTTTTCTATTCATGGTCTTGTTTGTTTTGAAGAACTAGTAAAAGTAGAGTGGAGCTGTTGTAAACCTGCTTTGGTTATTGACCATATAACCCTGACACCACACTGAATCCAACTGTATACTTATTTAAAACTGCCTGGGCATTAAGTCTTGCATGTGACTCTCTTACAGGTTTTCATGCTATCACCTCTGTGCTCATATTTGACAACATAGTGACGGTTTTACTGGAACCACCTACTTCTACGGCCCGGGCCACAAACTTCATAGATCTAGATTGTGGCACCCCTTTCTATTTGTTTTGTAGTGTGCATGTGTGTGTACATTGGGTTTTATTCAGTTTATTCAGTGTGATGTTTGTCTTTGGAACCCACACCCTGCTCAGCGGCCCAAAAGCCCAGATAAGCTGTTCTGTTGTCCGTTGGCCCTGCCTGTTCTTTGTCATCGGACAGGCTCGCCGTTTGCCCTCGCCGTTTATTTAGGCTAACTCTTCTTTGCATTCATTATTACGGCAAATAAATGAAAAATATCAGAGCATCATAATGCTTCCCGTATAGGCCTGTCATTACAAACAACATGGGGGAGATGCCGATTCACAAATGCGGTCGTGTGTGTGTGTGCGCGTGTGCGTGCGGTTCACGTCAGCATTGGCTAGCTGTACGGTGTTGAGCCGGTGTTGCTACAACCCCGGCTGGCTAGCGGCTCTCCTGTTCACTGGGATTGTGGCGGTGGCCTCAGAGGCTACTCAGTGCTGAGCTGTAACATGAAGTGTTCACTTGACCAGAGCAGTTCATGGTGCTCTCTCTGTCCTTCGTAGGGGATACCTCTCATTCAAAGCCCCGGCCATTTGTGAAAAAACGAATAATGGGAGTATTTATGAGTGGTACTCATCACAACTGTAACGAGGTGCAAGTGCAGCCATGATAATGACCTTTTATTCTCTTTTTGTTCTTCCCCTCTTCCCTCTCTGGCCTTTCTCCCCCTCTCCCTCTCTGTCTCTGACTCTCTCTCCACTGGTTTCTCATTCTCTCCCCGATGGTTTCTCTCCCGTTTTCTCCCGCTCTACCTCCCTATCTTCACCCCCCCCCCCCTCTAGTCTACGATGACAGACGGCATCATGAGCAAGGCAGCCACCATGGAGATCCCCATCAACAGCAACGGAGACACGGGGACGTTACCCGAGGATGACAGCCTTGAACAGGTAGGCCTCCCGCTTCAAGATGGCCGAGCCCCGACTCACACACGATGCGTCATGTTAACACAAACAAGTGACAATAAGTTGTTGTTTTTTTCTGGCCGAGTTCGCCAATAGCTGCCTCTTTCTTTTTTTAACGATTGTTTCCAGAATTTCTCCGTCAACCAGAAAGTCTCCATAGTCTACACGGCTGAAACCAAGCCAACTGCCAACACATGTTGAAATGTGTAATTGTATCATGCTCTGTTACAAAGTGTAACAAGTGGATTTAATCTCCATTGTCGTTTCACTGAGACAGTGAGTCGGCTGTTCTACCTCCACAGTCGTAGGCTTGTGTCACTACATCAGGGAGCTAAGGGGGGGGGGGGGGGTAGGGGGGGGCGGTAATCCACTGGGGAATGTTTCGTTAGGAGTCCTCTGGTCTCCGTGGGAACCAGTGGTTCCACTACCAGCTGCCACGGCCTGTAGGGCAACCTCAGAGTGCAGCGTGGCGTAGCCTGTGTTTGCTGAACTCCCACCTTACCTGACTGCTGGATGAATATGGGCAGATCAGAACTGAATTACTAAATGACAGTAAACGGCTGGAATCCGGTACTGCCGTTGTCAGGAATCGTGGTTCACCTTTTTGAGTTGCAAGGGTTGCAGGGAGAGTTTTTTAAATTATGGAACAGGTTTTGTGTCTTAATAATAATTCATTGAATTTATTTAGCGCTTTTCTAGACACTCAAAGACTCAAAGTCTTGCTTGGCCTCGGGCCACACCTGGTTCAATAAATGGTTCTCGGCCACATAATGTCTTGGATCCTGTTTGAGGCTCTGTTGAAACAAAAGTCTATTTGTTAACCAAGCGTGTGACGTGGTAGCGAGGCGATGTTATCAGTACAGTCCTCCAGTATTGTCGCTCTTTAAGGAAATTGGAAGCTTGCCCTGGCATCTAGTGTCTGTCTTCCATAACATGACGTGTTGGAAAGTAATAGGGCTAGTAATTACTACAATGGAGGACGGCCGATGGATCAGAAAGTGATCATGACACCACCTCGGCAGCAGTGTGTTTCCGCATTTTTTACTTATTCTTCTGTCTTGAATCAGGCAGCAGAGAAAGTTGTGTCGTTTTTTCAGTCGTCACAAAATCTGTTGGCGCACATCGTTGAATAAAATAGTGGCCAAGGTCAATGATATGACCTTGGCCCACACCGTTAAGAAGTCAATGTTTTATTCCACGGTATGTTTCCAAGTTTGAATGTGTTCCCCATGAGCAATGGCGAGTTCACTGGCTCTGGATGTTAACCAGTTGTCATGGCAACTGAATCGAATGCGATGAATCGAAAGCAGAGAGTGTGTGTGTTGTCCTTGGACATTTAGCCCCTCAAAGGAATCCTGCTATTCGAAGCGGTACTGTTCACTTGTCCAAATGTTAAGTATGTCAAGGTACGGGCTTAAAGATATGCTGATCTCTCCATCCACAATCAGCACTGCCCGGATGTTCAAAATCCAAGTTGTACCTTATCCTATTTTAATTTATGTCCTCATGTTATTTCTTTTGATATTTTGATTTCAGTTCTGTTCAAATTTGTCATTGTACTTCTTCATTTACTTTTTACTTTGTGTGTGTGTGTGTGTGTGTGTGTGTGTGTGTGTGTGTGTGTGTGTGTGTGTGCGTGTGCGTGCGTGTGCCTGTGTATCTGTTTGTTTGTGTGTGTTCTCACGTGCTTCATCTCTGTACAGGCTGCTAAGCTCCAGTGGAGCTTAGATGAGAAGGTAGGATACTCCAGAGACACCAGGGTGAGCAAGCCAGCAGTGTGTATTACACTCTTTGTGTGTGTGTGTGTGTGTGTGTGTGTGTGTGAGACGGTTGTCACAATAACCACCCCTCTCTGTACAAATGTAGATGGCGACATACAGTATATCCAGAGCAACACTGGGTTTGGTTCAATCACTGTATGAAGCCAAAGCTGTACACTGATTACTGCAGTAGTAATATGCTGAAATGTAACTAAACAAGAGAATTCCCACACAATTAATAAGTCACGAATAGTGTGGTTGAGTTGGACAGGAGGCCTCAAACTCCCATCTGGTGCTCAGCACGACTCACATTTGTATTTGTATAATGGACAAACCACAACACAATACGTGTTTTCATTACAGACTCAACCCAGACTCTGGTTTTGTGACTTCCTCAGTGTGTTTGTGTGTGTGCGTGTTTGTGTTATTTTCTTCCATTAGTGCCTTGCTCAATGGTTTGGGCTTTCTAGTAAGGACAAACCGTTGTGTATAGCTTCAGTCAGTGACTCTCAGCCCTAACTAACTAACTCTAGATGTAGAGGCCAGGACAATGTCTGAAACATGGCGATGTCTCCTATCTGTGTGTCACCTTTTAACATGTCCTGTAGTGTGTGTGTGTGTGTGTGTGTGTCAGGGGACGGTTCTTAAATGGCCTGGTCAGAGAGACAATCCGGCGTGTGGGTTGGGTGTTCACTTGTGTTTTGTGTGCGTGTGCTTTTGTGGGTGTTCTTCATGCACAAGGGTGAGTGTGGACAATCATCATCTAATTGTCTCCAAACTGTCTCCTCACTTTGTGAACTAGCCAGTTTGTCGTGTGCTCTCGTTCAGCTTGGTGTGCATATATACGTAAGAATGCAGTTGACAGAACGGAACACTCAGTGGGGGGAGGAGGGGTTGGTCCGGGTTTGTTTACAATGAGGAAATTACAACTTCCCACCCCCACACCCATTGCAGTCTTCCTGAGTTTGGTCAATAAGTTTCCGTTCGGCTTAACCCGGTGCTCTTGAGACAGGACTAACTTGCAAGAGGGGTCATTGCTCACAGTATGGTTCTCAGCATGTTAGTAGGAAATAAAAACAAGGTTGTTGTTAAATGTGCCGGTAAGGTATCAACAGACAAATATTTCCCAAGGCTGATTATGGAAAGCTGTATGCAATAAGGCAAAACTCTGTAATGGATCTTGTCAAGTATTTGTGTTGGGTCCAAACTGGGATATAACCTCTCCCAACCAATTTATTTATTCAAAGCTAGGGCAGGCAATTTATTTGAGAAGGATTTTTTTGCATATTATTTTTTCTCTTTAAATCCCAACAGCAATAAAAAAAAGTGCTCGGTCAAAAAAATGGAAGAATCTTGTATATGTGGCCGTCTGGGCTGGCCTGTAATAAGCCAATCAAATCGTTGAATTCGCTAGAATGAAACGATTGGATGGTCTACTGTCTGTCTTCCTACCCGGCCCCATTGGCGCAGACCTGTTGCTAAAGCCAGCGACAGCGCTAGGGTTTTGGGGGAGTGGCTTTGGCGGGCGGCCTGAAGGGGAGGTCGGGATCTTATTTGGTTTAATTCTTGCTTACTCTAGCTGGGTTCTCTTGATTGCCCTCCCTAGCTTTAAATAATGTTTTACGCAATGGAAACAAAGTTTGCACAGAAGGTTTGAATTTAATTTCAGGACCCAATTTTGTCTGGTTCATGTTATCTTTGGACAAAAGGTTTTTATTTGAAGAAGCATGTATATGGCTATTTGCACACCGTGTATATGGCCATAAACATGGCATGTATATGGCTGTCCCATATACATTCTCACTGCATAGCAGCACTCTATCAATGAGGTGGGTTAATCATTAGCAGTCAGCTATCTTTCCCTTTGTTGTTCCTTGCTTTTTCCACTGTGTTCCAGCACCAGCCTCCCTAACCTGTAGCTGGCCCTAACCCTGCTAACCAAGTGTTTGTCGCCCCCTAGTGACTAACACTGTAACCTTCTGGCCTCGGTACAGTCGTGAAAACCACCGCGAGTTTCCAAGACCTTCTCGGCCTAATCCTGTCTACATGTGTTCCTCTTTGTCTCTCTGTCTCCCTCTCCATCCCTCTGTCTCTCTCTCTCTCCCTCTCCCCCAAACCTTCCAGGACCTGCAGCAGGTCATGGTGTCGGGGCCCAATCTCAATGAAACCAGCATCGTTTCCGGGGGTTATGGCGGTACAGCCGAGGGCATCATTCCCACCAGCTCCATCAAAGGTAGCTCTCTCTCTGTGGGAAGCGACAAAGACACCATGAAATGAGCAGACTGGACAACTTAGATCTCCTCACATCTTTCCCTTCAGTGCTGGACGTGTGACGTTTATTGTTCTATAATTTGCAACATGTTCTATTCTGGTTATATTGATGAATCTGGGCTTTATTTGAGACGAATACGTCATCTTATTACAGTCTGCTATCCTGCCTGGGGCCAATACGTTTCTTTAATTCTAACGATGTTGATTTATTTCTGTTTCCGTCAGGGCCAGCGATTTACGTCAACTATGGGTTTAACAAAAGGATCCCAAACGCAGGAATAGGTGGCTCCTCGGATCCTGCTTTCTACTGTTGAAGGCTAAAAGCTCCTTCCCAAATCCTGGATGTGTTTTTAGCATGTGTCCAGTTTTTAGAATGAAACTAAGGACGAAAAGTAAAGACTAAGACTTGAACAGTACAATGTGTTTTGATAAGAAAATACAAGATACTGCCCTGATTGGTGTGGTTATCCCAAGCCATTTTTGGTATATCAATCCTCATTTTTTCAGGATTTGGGAAGGGGCTTTTTATGCCGTCTTGTTGTACAGGTCTTGTTGTACAGTTGTACAGGTCAAGGCTGATGTTTCTTACTTTGAGGGGTGAACCTGTGTGGGGAGTCTGTGTTTCCACATTCCCTGGCCCTGTCGACGGCTTTACAAGTGGGCTGTGTAGTGCTGGGTCCCCGCTATGCCTTTCATCTCTGTTGGGCTCTGCTGTTCTCTGGCTGGTTTCCTCCTGGGATCTCAAACTGTTCCCCACATCTAATTTCCCCCGCGCCCTTACTTTGAAAGCGGAAGTTCTCTCTGGTCCAAACAGGAAACCATTACGTTGTGTGTGTGTGTTACTCGCTGTTTGTTTTTCTAAACCCGTTATGTGCACATGTGCCGGATTGTACAACGCTTGAGGGGGGGATTCAAAAAGAACAAGATAGATCTAGAAGATTTGTTTGGAGAGACGGCTCCAGGGGACAACTGGCATGACTGTCGCCAACACAGCTTGTGTGTTCACGTGCACTCTCCTGAACGTTGTCTGTAGACCTGATCGTCCATCGTTGCTCGTGTCTCTTGTACTAACTGTTCCTTTACTAACCATTTGTCTCTCTTCATCTTTGTCCCCATGTCTGGCCTCTTCCCATCACTCCCACGTTCTCTCCTGACATGCTACCCATTCATTTCCTGCCCTTCTCCCCTCCGCCCTGTCATTTGAATCCCCCCCCCCCCCCCCCCTTTCATTTTAATCACCTCCATGACTCATTTCCCTGTCACTCCCTGCTCCATGTTGGTTTTCCCCCCCGCTGTTATCAAACTGTCACGTTGACATCCCTCCTGTCACCTGTCACTCTGGTTTTCCCTCTGCTCTGCTCCTTCGTGCACGACTGCTTCTGACTCGTAACTCGTCCCCATGTTCATGCCACGCTGTAATAATCGGCCTGATTCTACATCCCAACTCCCCACGTCAAACCCATGCCATGCCATGATATGACTTGCATGTTTTGGCCCTGAACCCTACCCCCAAACCCATACCCCAACCCCACCCATACTCCAACCCCACCCTTAAACCCCATCCGCCCACTATCTACTGCCCACTGCCCCATACACCGCCACAGACCTGCGTATGAAGTCCAGGCGTGGTAGTGTGCCACCGAGCTACGCCACTGCGCGACACTTAGCGCACCAATCATATGAATACCAAGGCTCTGGGGGTAAGAGACTTAGTTTAATTAGCCGTCGAGCTTGGGGTGTAACGAGTAGCCAACGCTCAAAACAATTGCCCAGGGGACAGCGCGAAAACATAGGCCGTGCACTTCTGCATTTTGATTGGTTTAAATTGGTGCCTAATTACATCACGTGACGCTAATTTGAGCGAATCAGAAACAGTTGTACTAACCTACGTTTACGCAGAGGTGGTGCTGTTCCATTGTTTATAAACTAGAGTTTGGTTCCTCTTTAACCCCGTCATCCTATATTGTATACAATTGATCTTAAACAACTTAAAGGAGGGCAAGACACTTCTGTGATGCATACAAGTCATTCTTCCCCACTAAAATGTTCCTATTTGTTCATTCTTTTCCTTCTGTCCCGTGTTCAGCCATTAATTCACTAACTCGTGTGCATTGTCTCTGTTGTCTTGAAGCTTGTGGCAATAGACATGCTTTTATAACCGGGGGATAGTTCATTCCAGAAGTAAGTTTTGACACTCAAAACCTTCTGTGATAAATCATAAGTCGCAATGTGTAACATTTAAACTAGCTCGTAGCGTAGAATTACCTGGACATATCTGCAGTCAATGCTAATCAAAAGGGATTTCCATAATGTTATCAATAATATCACTCTTACTACTGATAATAATACTCTTACTACTCAATAATATTGCCCTTACTACTGATATATCCTTTTATTTTATTCAGGACATTTTGCATTTAGGACAATAGGACTCGACTCTTGACAGTTGGGTCAACAAATCACAGCGACAGCCAGCTCATCAGGAGCAGTCAGGGTGCGACGTCTTGCTTAGGGACGCCTCAACACTCAGCTAGGAGGAGCCGGGGAACGAACTAGCAACCCTCTGGTTAATAGTCAACCCGCTCTACCTCCTGAGCTACTGCCGAACATATTATACAAATGCAAAAAAAGGCTAGCTAGCTTGTGCTGCTCTCTTTGTTGACTAGAATCTTGCCAGGAACACTCTTTAAACCCCTCCCACTCACGCCACCCAGCCAGCCTAACTACGCTGGTTCACGTCACTCAGATGCACAGCCAGTTAGTGGACAGAACCCTGTTACTAAGTTTTGTGAATTCTGAAAGTCTCCCACCTTCCAACTGGTAGGGACTCAATCTTACACATTGCGACTTCAAACATTCGGGGGGCCTGATTTCACGGGGACGGGGAGGTGTTTAAAAGGTTTGGACTCATAGAGAACTACAACTACGGTGGCCTTTGGGGGACCTCTTCTATCATAGTGCTGGAAGGCTCATCAGGGCCATGTTTAAATGTGTTCCTGACTGCTCCCGTTCGTCAGGATCCAACATCAACCACAGCGCAAGCAGCTCGTCGCTGGCAGACGACGCCAACCGCGGCGTGGCCGTGGAGAAACTGGAGTACGTCAAGAAATGGGGCCTCAACACCTACAAGGTATTCTCCTCCTCCTCCTCCTCCTCCTCCTCCTCCTCCTCCTCCTCCTCCTCCTCCTCCTCCTCCTCCTCCAGGCTGCCCCCCACCCTCCATTAAATACTGTTAGATTACCAAGTGTTGGAGGTTGACAAGGAAAAAAAATAAATCTGTTCATATATTCCAGATTTTCTGTCAATTTTCGAACTCTTGGTGGTATTCATCCATCCCAGTTCAGTCGAGACACCTATTTATCTCCTACTCACTCTGTCTGGCTGGCCTCTTGTAGCTCTCCTAGCCTTGCTCAATGCACCACCACTGTTCAAAGGTCCCGTATTATACCACCAGGTGTGAGTGGGATTAGCCGCCACAAGCCATTTTGAAAAATCTGCATCTTCTGACATCACAAATGGGCGTGTCCACCTAGATGTACAACGGATAGATGAGCAACGTTTGCTTCAGTTCACCGGGTAGGCTGTTAGACTGATCTATCCGTCATGCCTCCAGGTGGACCCACCCACTTGTGATGTCAGAAGAGGCAGATTTTCAGATCACCCTCACACCTGATGGCATAATATCTGACCTTTTAAGCATTGGCCCACAATGCTTAAAGGTCACGTATTATACCGTCTCCAACGGTGTTTAGCACCTGGAGCCGGTCACACCCTCCCAATGTAACCCCGGTGAAGAGGTCCCACCAGTAAGGTTCTCCCCCTCCTGCTCTCCTCCATCCCTCCAGTGCACCAAGCAGATGATCTCGGAGCGCTTCGGGCGGGGCTCGCGTACCGTGGACCTGGAGCTGGAGGCGCAGATCGAGGTGCTGCGGGACACCAAGAGGAAGTACGAGAACATGCTGCGGCTGGCCCGGGCGCTGACCAACCACTTCTACAGCATGGTGCAGACGCAGCACGCGCTGGGAGACACCTTCGCCGACCTCAGCCAGAAGTCCCCGGAGCTGCGGGTACGACCCGGCGTTAGACCTAGCGCGTTGGCTAGCTGGTGATTAGCTTAGCAACGGCTAACAGTTGCTTGAATAGAGGAACGGGTACGGCCTGGCCCTAGCCCTAGCACGGGGGCTAGCTGGTTATTAGCTTAGCAACGGCTAACAGTTGCCTGAATAGAAGAACGGGTACGACCTGGCCCTAGCCCTAGCACGGTGGCTAGCTGGTGATCATACAGTCGTGTGATTGTGGTAATGATAGTAAAAAAAAATATATATATATATCGATCTTGTATTTTTATTTTATTTTTTATTTATTTTTATTTTATATATTTTTTATTTTTACTATCATTACCACGAACACGCGTCTGACGGATGTCAGAAGGCGATTTAGAGTGATTTTGACTGGGAAAGGACCTCTGCCCCATCGGACGTTCATTCATTCAGCTGGGTGGTTACCCCGCGGCAAGATGGCGGCGGCATTGACTCATACGTTCAACTGAACAGTGCAGCTCAGGTGATATCTAGTCAGTATATACTGCATATCTATGGCTATTGATTACCTTAGCAACAGGATAGAGACTTGAATAGAGGAACAGAACGCAAAGAAGAACTGAAACCACAGCATTACCAACAAAAGTCCTGCCACATTTTGTGAGACCTCAATCTCATTGCGGTTTGAATTGTGGCTCAGATTTGGTAATAAACTATGACTACGGGAGGAGAAAGTGAGCAAACGTGTGGTCACTGTTGACAGGACGAGTTTGGCTACAACGCGGAGACCCAGAAGCTGCTGTGCAAGAACGGGGAGACTCTCCTGGGGGCGGTCAACTTCTTCGTGTCCAGCATCAACACGCTGGTCAACAAGACCATGGAGGACACCCTGCAGACCATCAAGCTGTACGAGAACGCCAGGTGAGCAGAAGCAGGAGGGAGCTGTTATTTTCCATCGTTGCCAACCGAAACAATACAGTGAAAACTACGTGTAAGAATTAGAAATACCTTCTCAATACTGGCCCCTCCTGGCTGGTAGGTGAACTGCAGCCTGCTCAAGCTTGTGTGTGAGCTCCGTAGGCTGCGACGACCACATTCTACACTAATGTTAGTAATAATCATAAATAAACGTCGTACAAAATCAAAAGTTCTGAAAGAACGGATGTCTTTGCCATTATCGTCACTTGGTTAATTTCTCCCAGCAAGACCGACCTGGTTCAAATATATATATATATATATAAATCATGGCTGGCTGTTCTACACAATGGAGAGCGATGAGGAAGGTCTCATTACAACCTGTTCAAATAGTTTCAATCTAAAGTGAAAAATCGCACACTTTTAACACTTATTATTATTATAACAGTTATATTTTAAGTTTATTTGGACGACTTTATCCAAAGGAGTGCAGTGAGTAATACCCTCACTGTCTTAACAGTGTGAAGTAGGAACACTCAGACCACTACACCGTCCTACTCTCTCCTCACATCAAACAATGACCACCAACCAGTGGGACTCCCCCACTGGCCAAGCATCCGATCGTCGATCGTGATTCCAACGCGCCTCCACTCGGGTCTCTCCACGTAGGCTGGAGTTCGACGCGTATCGGGCTGACCTGGAGGAGCTGAGCCTGGGCCCGCGGGACGCCGTGACCATGGCCCGCATCGACGCCGCCCAGCTGCAGTTCCAGGTCCACAAGGACAAGTACGAGCAGCTGCGCGCCGACGTCACCATCAAACTCAAGTTCCTGGAGGAGAACAAGGTGAGCTGGAGAGCTGGGGTCTCACAGCAGGATCCCAATCACAGGAGCGGGGATCGCTCTGCGTCTTTCAACTCTCCAAGCCTTTCACCTCTGTTTTTCTACAGTCTTATGATGGGTACACACTACAGGATCATTTGCCCGATTTAGGGCCCGATTTTATGCCGTTTATGTGCCCGATTTACTGCCAAATTTGGAGCCCGATTTAGAGTCCGATTTCGGGCCCGACTTTGTGCCGATTTTCTGCCCAATTATGTGCCCAATTTCATCCCCCACACCTGTGGTGTGGGGGATGTTGAGGGTTTTTTTTTTGTACAGATCATCATCTCACCATTTTGAAATCGCAAATATTAAACGTGTTCAAGATTTAGGATCCGATATCCTGTAATGGGGAGGGAGCAGTGAGGACAGCCGAGTACACAGAGAAGTAGTCTAGTGTGTATCCAGCATTACTGCTCTTTCTTCTTCTCTTCCTTTTTATGCCCGTGCTTGCTTTCTCTTCATGTCTATCTCAATGTCACACCATCTCACTTACTTAATCCATTTCTCTCTCTCTCTCTCTCTCACTCACTCACTCACTCACTCACTCACTCACTCACTCACTCACTCACTCACTCACTCACTCACTCACTCACTGCCTCTCCTCTCCTCTCCTCTCCTCTCCTCTCGTCTCTCTCTCTCCCCCCTCCCAGGTCAAGGTGATGCACAAGCAGCTCCTCCTCTTCCACAACGCCATCTCCGCCTATTTCGCCGGCAACCAGCAGCAGCTGGAGCAGACGCTGCAGCAGTTCAACATCAAGCTGAAGCCCCCCGGATCCGACAAGCCCTCCTGGCTGGAGGAGCAGTGAGGTGGGGGGCGGAGGAGAGACCCCGCCCAACTCCCCTCCCCACCTCCCCCACCCCACTCTCCCGTCACTTGCTCCTTATAGTCACCCGACTGCCCTCCTCCTCCTCCTCCTCCTCCTCCTCCTCCTCCTCCTCCTCCTCCTCCTCCTCCTCCTCCTCCTCTTCCTCACTGTGGAGCACAGAGGAGAGCTGGGCCCTGGGGACATAATGGCAGGCCTGACAGGTGCATATAGGATGCACGCAGACGGCCCTGCGGACAGGACGTGAAGGTGGCAGGATAGATGTAACTACACATATATATATATATAACGAACGGGCGCAAGGAAGCCCTCCCAGCCCTGTTTCTAGGACCGAATCCCGTGGTTTTGAGTGCCTCTCTTCCCTCCTCCTTTCTCCGCTCACTCCATCGCCTCTCTGTCTCTCCCCCCCCCCCCCACACCCTAATTGCCTGGTCTTATTTGTTCCGTTGGAAAAGCCCCTCAGCACTCACTCTTCACATTCCAGTCTGTTTTTGTCCATCCTATTCATCCATCCCCCCCCCCCCCATCCAAGTTCTGTCATTGTTGTTTCGGGCCTTTTGTGATGATCACATCCCCCTGCTACTGCTGGAAACATATCCCTGAAGCCAAAACAAGGCGAGCCATTCATCCACCTAGACATATTTCTGGTCGGACACTCAGAAGGGCCCTCAAACATATCCCCCCCCCCCCCCCCCCCCACACACACACACACACACACACACACACACACACGCCGCATGGCATCAGAACTCTCGTCCTGGCGTTCTCGTCCTCTTGTGCCTCCCTGTGCGGAGCGTGGAAGGATTCGTACGACGAGGAAAGAAGCACTACTTTTGATTTCTGCCTGCAGACACCGAAGAGGAAATATTTTCCATAAAACAGAACCTTGAGACCTTTCAAACGAAGAAGAAGAAGAAGTGTGTACAGCTCGGGTCAAGTGCTGTTTTTACGTGGAAAAGAAAAAGGGTTGATGTTATTGTTTGCGAACGGACACACACACGGCAGTGGTGTTGTCGAGCCCCGCTTCTCCTCAGTTTTGAACGTCATCTTTTTTTATATTTGCCGGGGTAACTTTCAGTACCACGGGGCTGCGTCCTGTGCTTCAGAACGTGGTACCAATGTATGCTGACAACTACCTGTGCTCTAGTGCGGTGATGTGATGATGACACTACGGGCTTGTAAATGACAACAGTAATCGTATGCGCAAATCCATTTACTAACTGCTGCCACACAGTTCCCAAACTTTCACAGTTTGGGAGTGTTCTGCATAATATATTTTTCTTTTTTTTCCTTTTAATATTATTTCCCAAATTTGTTGAGAATGACTTGATCGAGCAGTATAGCTGGTAACAAACACCAGCATCTGATCAGTCAGTTCCAAAGAATAACTGTATACCCGAATCAGAGTATGGCAATAGCACCATCTCTGGTGAAACAAGTTATTGTGGACATTCTGGATGAACCCAAACGATGTAATGTAATATATATATGATGGAAAGGAACTTGTAGGAAACTGAAAATCATAACATGTTTAGGTGCCCGTCCTGTGGCTTTAGTTTAGAGTTCAGACCTTTGTTTGAGACAAAACAATCTGCATATTGCATATTCTAACTTCATTACAATACAACTTAGTTGTTAGGGATTTACGGCAGTGTGCTCATGACAGCAATCACAGCATAAGTCAAGACGCATACATAGACACAAGACACTAACATAAAGAAACACCTAACACATAACCCTGACATCGACCATTGACCATTACTTCATGGATGTAAGATATTGATAGTCCAAGAGGAAAGTCTAGGTAGAAAGCCTAATGTAAAGGAAGTTATCACACATTGTAAAACAGCATACGTTTCTATGCATGGAAATTTCATGGATTTAGAAAATGTATTAAATCAAAAAATCCTGTTTCTGGTTCATGCAGGATAGTTTGGTGATTAGGGATACATGGTGTTAAGCCATAATTATTTATCATTCATCATAGTTAATTAATTAATAGACAAGCTACCTTAACATTTGTGTCCACAGTATAAAAGTGATAGGGGAATTTAAACTATTATGAAAATGTAGTCCAAAGGGTTAAAAATTATGAATTATCTTTGAACTACCTAGAAGCCCTGTTTTAAGGGGTTGTCTACAAATTCAGAAGCAAATATAGGACTCTATTTTATTGTACTTTCAATGTTTGTGTTTTACTTATAGCTTTCAGCTGTTATGTCTCAGTGACAACTTCTTTTCCCGTGTCTTATATTTGACAAGCAAGAGCTGTTGTCCAGATAAACATACTAAAGCGTAGTTACCTTCAACACAGCTATGATAGGCAGGCTATTGTTGCTAATTGTAATATTTTTCTATTGTTATTATTGGGACTTCAGAGTTCTGATTCAGAACACTAATAACTCGTGGACGGTTCGTTTGCTGTGTTGCTCCTCCGCTACAATCTCCTCATGCACACTCGGATGACAGTGAAGAGATCTCAAATGATACCACTGGAGTGTGTGTTTACCAAAATATGTTTGTATTTTCCCCCTTTATCATTATATTTCATCAGAGTTAAATCAAAATGGTGTCCGGGGCTAATTTCTGCATTTAAAATGTTGCAGTAAAACCGGTGTAACGAACATTAACTGTGCATTCATAGGTAGACTAGGGTACCGTTTAGTCTAGTATTTGCCAAGTATAATAAACGTCTCTCGAGTTGATGGTTCAACCCAGCCTGTGGAGCTATATATCACACGGTAGACTTTCAACTGCCCTGCATCGATGCACGACAGTGACCACGCTCCTCCGGCCGGTCTCGTGTTTATTTGCATGCAGGCCGTGATAACACCAAGTATAGAGTTTTGTATGGTCAAAAACGGAC
This sequence comes from Gadus morhua, assembly GCF_902167405.1. NCBI lineage: Eukaryota > Metazoa > Chordata > Actinopteri > Gadiformes > Gadidae > Gadus > Gadus morhua. The sequence goes on from NC_044054.1 coordinate 29,120,385, forward strand.
GCGGCGTTCTGCCAAGTGTGCATGGACGCAGAGGGCCCTGCCGCCCTGCTTTTGACTTTCGGTTTTACGTTGAATGTAAAAGAAGAAAAGACTGGAACAAAAACTGTTTTCAGTTAATTTCCCATTACGACACACACATTAACGTGTGTGTCTCCTGAGGGGAAGACGTGCTGGCTCCTTGCTAGCTCCTTGCTAGCTCCCTTGTAAATGCTGACGTTATTGCAATGTACACCTTACACGGCTCATACGGCTCATGTGAAGTCTAGTTGTCGACGGCCCCACCCCCCCAGGCCTGTATAACTTGTGTACTTGTACACAGCAATATTTATTGGATAAAATTGTGTTTATTCTCCTCTCACCACCACACATTCTCCAATGTCACCCCCCCCCCCCCCCTCCTCAAAATGTCCGAAGGAAACGGCCAGAATCAGAACCCTTATCAATTTTAAAATGTTGCCTATGAAAACATGTATATTATGGAAATATGGAACTCTTAAAGTGAGGTTTTATCTGTGGACAATCAATATTTTCTATTCTATAGTAACGTATGGATGACTGTACATAATGGTGTTTCAGATGAAAAAGATGAAAGTCGCGTATCATGGATCGATGTGAGTTTTTTGCCTTTATTCCACTGAAACCTGACTCTTCCCAAAGGAAAACAAATAAAGTACATGTTTTAAAATCTGTGGTGGAATTCATTATTCTCGAGTTGCAGAGTTGAATGGTTTTCTTTTGATAAACCAGTGCTATATCAACTGGCACCCGTTTTAGGGGATAGTAGGCCTAACCTTAGACCGATTTTAATGTTTCAATAGTGAAAGAACATTGAAAAGTTTGACTCTTTTTAGTGATTTTTTTTAACACTAATATATATTTAAATCTGCTACATAGACCTACGATTAGGTTAGGTTCAAAGACCTGTGAAAATGTACAGTCTGATGGATGTTTTAAATGTCCCATCCTCTCTGATGCTGACCTCACAGGTCGTTGTAGCAGCAGTGACGTCACGTCGTGTCCGCTGCAACAGGTTACTGTCTATGACCTTGACCAAACACCTAGAGCTGGGTTAAACAGTGCATTTCAACTGAAAGAGCTAGTTAAATTCATGTTAGAGATGATGATGATGATGACGATGGAGTGGCTCCCTTATCTGTCCTTGGACCCGATGGGCGTTTCCTATTGACGCAGGTGACGGCGCGGTGAATTACGGCAAGCGAGATCACGGGGAACTCCTGGTCAAACACACGAGGCGGTGGAGGTGAATGAACCGCCGATCAATTTCTTTGGAAGACATTGTTGCAGAATTACGGTAAGTGAATTCAGATAGGAATATATTCATTTCGGTACATGAATTAATCGAAGCGCTTTGGAAAGTAGGCCTATAGATGATCACACACACATGCCAGATCTGACGCGTCACATCTATTTGCTCGGTCGCGGTTTGTTTTGGAAAGAACTCTTATTTTTGCAAATTAAGTTAATTCACATCAATTCAGCGGATGATGGACGGTGTGAAGTTAGATTCAACATTTTAATCCTGGCTGCTCAATTGATTTGAATCCGTTTATTTTTGTGTTTTTTTAAATTCAAATTACTTGATCAAACTTTCCTGACTACAGAGTTATGTAAAGAGAACTAAACCTTCATTAGACAATCTATTAACTCCTGTGACATGAAGAGGCCAACTACATTATGACACAAAGGACTCACTTCTGGAGGCAATGTATACGACAGTGAGATTCGTCGTTATTATTGATGTGGGGCAATTTGCCTGTTTAACTTGGTGATTTGCTTATGTTTACTGAGTGCCTATTGCGTCTGTTCCCTCATTATCGCTTCAAACATGGAAGTTTAACGTCATCTTAAGTGCATAAGGAAGTTCAGAATCCAGGACATTATGTATTTTTAATAGCTCGGTCAGTCCTTGAATTTACCATTGAATATAGATATTTGTTGTCTGTTGTGCTTTGGTGCAACTCCTTCGGCCCTATACCTCAAAGATCTCTGGCTTTCCAAAGATCCCTACAGATGTAGGTGATCGCTCTGAGCCCTGAGTTGAATGTTATCGTGTGTGTGTGTGTGTCTGTGTCTGTGTGTTGGCAGGTGAACATCGATAACGCCACACAGTTCCCCGGAGGCCGAAGCGGTTCAGGGGGTCCGGGTTTCTTCGTCGCTCCTCGTTCTGAACGATGTTAATGGACGGAGCTGTGTTCTCCACTGCTGCTCCTTCTCCTTCTGTCGTTGCTCCGCCACCACCAGCACCACCCTCCCAACCCATTCCCGCCCTTACTCCAGCATGTCCGCCTCCGCCACCCCCGCCACCCCCACCACCCCCACCTCCACCACCCCCACCTCCTCCACCCCCACCTCCTCCACCCCCACCCCCGCTGGCCACTCCAGCACCGTGCACCATCCAGCGGCGCTGCATGAAGAAGGTGAACTGGGTTGCCATCCCCGGCAGGTGCATTCTTGGTAAGATGAACGTGTGGACGTCCGGGCGCTCCCAGACAGAGGATCTGGTGCTGGACCTCCGCAGCATGGAGGAGCTGTTCAGCCAAGGCGAGACGCAGGCCCCGTGGAAGGGCCGCCGGACCCCCGGGGACGGGCACAAGGGCGGTGAAGGCCTGACCCCCTTTTCCAAAGCTGTTCAGGTAACGAGGTGTGTGTGTGTGTGTGTGTGTGTGTGTGTGTGTGTGTGTGTGTGTGTGTGTGTGTGTGTGTGTGTGTGTGTGTGTGTGTGTGTGTGTGTGTGTGTGTGTGTGTGTGTGTGTTAACCATGGCTGGGTCTTGAATCCCTGATGGAGACCCCATTATCAAGCTATTAGGGTGCTCCCTGCTTGAACGCTCGGTTATCATAATCACACAAGAACGATGACTGGTAAGCTTTCTTTTTCTATTGGACGACCTCATATGCTGGATGATTTGATTGCCTCGTCTTTTAACTGCAGACGGACATTGGCTGAGGCTGGGTTCTGAACATGGAACGGACATAAACCAACTCATAATCCGCAGTCTCTCTCTGTTTTAGATCTCCATTCTGGACGCCAAGAAGAGCATGAACATCGCCATCTTTCTGAAAACCTTCAAGCGGTAAGGGATGAAAAAAGAAAATCCTTCTGAATATGGAAGATTTAAAATGAGTGTTCTATAGAGCCGGGTCCCCAAGCTTTTGACTTTATGTGCACCTCTCAATTGTCATTAAGACCCTTTCGCGGTCCACCTCAAATGTATGCAGTAAAAACTAGATAAGTACACATGCAGTTGCTGAGCAAATGGGTAGTTAGTTACTTGGATTAAAAACGTGAAGATATTTGTTTATTTCAATTATTCTCTATTTACCTTGGATACAGTCGAATATAAATGCCACAGACTGAGTGATGCTATTCCTGGGAATCGTTATTACATTTAACTTTTGGATAAAGGTTTCTTCGCTATAATTTGAATAGCAAATACCCCTGCTTTTGTGTCAGTTCGTAACGGCTGCAACAATGATGGTTTGAGGTGAATTTGACTATAACACTTTTCCCCACATACCGCTGGTAATCGTCTGACCTTTGGTATTGAAGAGGCTCATGCAAATGCCACATGGATGTAGTTTGATAACGTGAGACACTTCGTTTGTCTTTGGTACTTAGTTAAAGGCTTCCTAGTCTTGTATCACAGGGCCGTTTTTATCTGCACTGTTTTCTGATTGGGCAGTTTGGTTTAAAGGGGTGATATTATGTCACCAGGTGTGAGAAAATCAGCCTTTTCCTGTGTTTTAGAGACATCACAAGTGGGCGTGTCCACCTAGATGTATGATGGATAGATCAGTCTCCCAGCCTGCACAGTGGACTGTAGCAAATGTTGCTTATCTATCCATCACACATCTAGGTGGACACTCCCACTAGTAATGTCACAAAAATACAGGAAAAGGATGATTTTCAAAAACCTCGTAATCGCTAATCACACCCACACCTGGTGGCTTGGCCCTTTTTTAATATTAGGTCTGGTGTAATCAAGTTGACTTGCGTTGTCTCCCTTCCTGCAGCCCAGTTCCAGAAATGGTTGAGGACATTATTCACGGCAACTGGCTGCGATTTGGAACGGGCAAACTCGGAGAGCTTTGTAAACTGCTTCCAGATACAAGTGAGGTAAACAAACAAAACTATGATCTTTATTCCATATGACTTAGGCCTGTATGTGGCTCAACATAACTACACAGTATCCGTATTCAGTATTAAAGTCCTCATCAAGATCAACCCTTTTATAAGGTTACATTCAGCTAGAGCAGTACTACTTTTTAACCCAGCATTGTTGTTCAGGTGAAGAAGCTGTGTGCTTTTAACGGAAACGTCTCACACTTAGCTGAAGCCGACCGCTTCATGGTGCAATTGGTTAGAGTTCCAGGGTGAGTCAAAGGCTTCTTAGTAAACCACTTCATTGTAATATTCATTGTAATTTCTATAAATCCTATGTCTTGCCTATTGTGTCTAACGGTTGTACAAATGATTTAGTCACAGGGTTTCTGTGGAAACCCAGTGAATAATGTAAAGTGGCCAGCTAACTAAACGTATATTATTAATGGTGTGAAGAGGTGGTTCTGTATTCTCTGATGATGATAATCTTAATAGCTATGATGAGCGATTGAAGACCATGGTGCTAAGAGAGGAATTCTTCCCCCAAATGGAGGAGATGAAGACCTCGGTGGATGTGATGACCAAAGCAGCTAATGGTAACATCTGTCAATCTCTCAGTGCAACAGTCAGTTGCTCTTTGTGTTATTCTATTGTTATGTTTTTTTAACCCTATTTTCTGATTTTCTCTCGTCCTTCCTAGAGCTGTTGGACTGCGATGACCTCCACTCGGTGATACGCTTGGTGTTGAAAGCTGGGAACTATATGAATGCTGTCAGTGTTCTCCACGAAAAATATTCATCCTCAAGTAGTAGTTTTAGTAATTTTTACATGTATAGCAGTACATATTTCCTGAATTGGAAACACTTCATACCTCCCCCAGGGCGGACACAGTGGGAATGCAATCGGCTTCCGGATGAATTCCCTGCTCCAGCTGTCTGACACCAAAGCCAATAAGCCCGGCATGAACCTGATGCACTACGTGGCGAAGGTAGGGACCGGCCAGGCCAGGGCGATCCGACCAGTGATCTCCTTTTAAAAGGCTATGGCGGATCCTGTCTTGGAATGCCGCAGAATGATTGGAATTCTCTCGGAATACTCGGAATATGACCGATGTTTCTCAGTGGCACCCCGGTTGGATTGCACTTTCACGACTACCCAATATTTTTCAGTTACGAAATAAAATGGACGACCTGCAGTGAGGTCAACGGCTCTCCCCTGTTGAAATGCGTTCGGCAGTCTTCCTTTCCGTGACGATGACATTTGTCATAGTTTGTTAGTTTCGTCTTCATGTGTCTAGTGAGTGTGTCATCTCTCTGCCTTTATTGTATTCATGAGTCTACGTCCACACACAGCAAGCGGAGGACATTGATGCAGAGCTGCTCACGTTTCCCAGCCAACTTGAACACATCGCAATGGCTTCGAGGTAAGCGGTTCGCTGCTGGTTATTTAGGACCCTTCACACGAAACATTCATTTCAGGACCTGGCTCGCTCCTCAGCCTCGTGTTTTTTTGCGTAGGCTTACATAGCACTTGTGATTCCTCAGCTCTTTGACCGAGGAGTCTCAGACAGCTTGAAGCCGGTCGCCACGTTACAAACAATCTAACATGTCGGCAGAAACCGCCGTGTGAACTTTAGCTTCAGCGCCAGCGGTTGTTAAATGTTCCTCTGACTGTTTTGAAAGCCTGTTGTGGCCTTTGTGCTGGCAATGTTGTAAATCACACAGGATTTGCCAAGGGGAGGTGAAGGCTGACTTTGAAAGAGAAGTTAAGAAGATTGAGGAAGTGCAGTTGTACGCCAGCAGACAACCCAGTCTTCTCCAGCAGATGGAGACATTTCTCCTGGTAAGGCTTTCCCAAAACGATGCCAAATTATGTCAACCATTCATGAGTGGTCCGGTGGTAATTTCTCGATATCCCTCCTGCGAGTAAAAGCCAATTTTTTTTAAACCGTTTCTCTTCCCGTTACGTTTTTCTCCAGAGGGCCAGACTGAAGTTGTCCGATCTGAGTTCTTCTCTCAGTGAACTCGGTAAACTGAGTGAAGCGGTGGCAGAGTTCTTCTGCGAAGACCCGGCCGCTTTCAAACTGGAGGACTGCTGCTCTGTCTTCAGCTCCTTCTGTCAGAAGTTCCTCACAGCCATTCAGGTCAGCCTGCACTCAGTCTCAATGGGCGTTGTTGTGGATGACGGTGTTAATGAAGTACTTCTGTGCACCCTACTGTTTTGATACACGGGAACATGGCCTCATCTCAAGGGCTGACTGGTTATGGCGATCACGTTCACGCAACGCAAGGACCACGCAGACGCTTCAACCCAGTCATTTACCTGTTTGGGTTCTGCGTCGGATTTTAGCGAGCGGACCAATCACAGCCCTTGCTGCTGCGTCGCCTCGTCAGAAGGTTACTTTTTTTGGGAGGCGCACGTCAGGCCCTTGCTGTAGACGCAAGGAGGGTCCGCTAGGACGTAAGGGGTCCGTAAACCCCCTTGCGTTGCGTGAACGCGGGACCATTATCAGCCCTTAAGGTCATGTGACGCGGGCAACGCCAACGCTAAGGAGAACCTCTTCTTCGTCCAACCACAGGACAACCGGCTCCGCGAGGCGCTGGAACTGAGACGCAAATGCAAGGACTCGGCCTGCGGCTCGATCAAGCGGCGCTCCACCTGGTCCGGGCAGGAACCCCGCGTCGTCGGGAAACGCTACGCCTCGTCGGAGACCCTCGACTCCTCGTCCGGAGACCAGGAGGCCGCCGGCTTGGAGTCGGCGCTCCACAGCTTCCTGGCCGCCGCGGCTCCGAACCGTTGCCGGAGGAAGCTCATCCCCGTGGAGATGGGACCGTTGTTGGAGCTCAGCAATAGCCTGACCGAAGCCCCGTCGTCCCGCTCGGAGGGGCTGGAGGAGACCCTGGCGGCGCCTCTACTAAGCCTGGAGACCACCCTATTGCCATGCCTGGAGACCACCCTACTGCCTTGCCTGGAGACCACGCTACTGCCTTGCCTGGAGAGTACCCTCCTGCCAAACCCGGAGGAGAAGGACCTCCCGCTCACCGCGGAAAACCAGGAGGACGGCCAGACGAAGCAAGCAGTGATTAGTTACCAAAACTGCCGAGGTAAAGGCACAGGGGCGGACTGGCCTCACCATGACTCCACCCTGGCTGCTCTTGCTGTGCCGGCCACCCCTCTCTCCACAACCAGGGATTACATCTTGAGGAGTAACGGGCCTTCTTGTTCGCCCTGGACCATCGTCAGCCCCTTCAGCAACCCGGAAGGAAACGGCAATCCGCGCAACAGACACAGCCGTCACAGCAGGCGGGCCTTCTCCATATCCGACGCAGACGAGCAGGACGACGGCTGTTGGCAGCGGCCTCCCATCCCGTCTTCCTGCTCCTCGACGACCATCACTCCTTCCACCTTCTCCGGGTCCTCCGCACTCGAAGACCCCACCGAGGACCGAGGAGGAGGAGCAGCGGCGGACTTTCCATCGGGTTCCCCCGACAACCTCGCTTCGAGAAGATTCGTTCCAGAGTACCCGGCCAAGATGCCTCTGTCTCTGGGGCCACTGCTCCGGTCGTGCTCCCTGGACGAGACCCGGACGCCGCCGGTGCATGGCTCTTGGTGGGGAGAGCTGATCCAGAAGAGCATCGCCCATAGGACCAAGTCGTGCTCCTGGTCCAGAGCGAATTCGCCGACGGACGACGTGTTCACGTCAAAAGAGGGAGGCGGCTCAGGTTTGATCTCGTTTTTCAGACGCTTTGGGAACAAGAGCAAAGCTCCAGATTCAAGAGTGCTGAATTATGGAGAAGCAGGTCTTTGAATTGGCCGGCTAAGAGAAGGATCCAATTTTCTTCTTTAACCATTTTACTTATTTGTTATTTATTTTAAATATTTTTGCTGTGAAGTCTGACACTTTTATCGTTCACTGGGACCAAAGGCAATCAAGGACTTGTTTTGAAATTGACGTGTTTTTAGATATTTAGATGTCAGGCTGCATTCCAAAAATTCTTAATTCACATTATACAATATTTAAGCATTTGTCTTTTTGTGTGTTTGTATGTTCAATAAAGTGTATTTTCAATTAAACGATCATTCATTTGAATTCACCATTGAGGCACATTTGAGCATAATTTCGTTTCTAATTCAAAAATATGCAAGTGGATTTAGCCTTACTCGTGTGAAAGCTTTGTCAACTTTTTGATTTCCTGCTTATTTTGAGCACTGCGCTGCATGTCATCTTTCCTTTAACTCGACACTTCAAGCTGTTAGGTATTCATCGTCTGTACCATGAAAATCTTGAACCTTGTCTACGTGTACATCCAGTAGATACTAGAATATAATTTATATATAATGAAACAGACGTGCCAATTATATTTATGTTTCCTCAGTGCCCCAATACCACAGGGCGCTGTTTTCATACCCTTCTTCCCCTTCTGTTTTTAGTATGACCTGGCTCCATGCTGATATCAGTCAGCCCCTGACAAAGACACATTGAGATCCTTCCACCACGGGTTACGGTGTTTGTTTCCAGCCGTCTCATTTAAAGAGGCCTGCAGTGAACGAATATACGTCTTGGGGTTGGGTGAGGAGAAGGGCTGAGGGTGTGGGTTCCACAGCTACCTCTGCTATCTGGTTCACGGCTTGGAGATCTTGATAGGTCCAACTGGCAATCAACCAATAAGGTTATCAGCGGACACTTCGTATTTGGCTCTGATGAAAGTAATTCTGCTACAATGGGTGCATCAGCACTGCAGTCGTTGTCTTCAGGGTTAAACGTGGGTATGAACTAAAAACACAATGAAGCAAAATACATGAGATAATAGACAGGAGCTTGGGTGGCAAAAGACAACTGACCCTGTCTGTAAGCTGAGAGAGCATTCAGGACAATTGCGCCATTGTGACGTTATGTCGAGTCCTGGCTCATGTGAGCCAATTCCTGCAGGGACTGGAGGGGAGAGTGAGACCTCTGTCTCACTCTCTCTCTCTCTCTCACTCTGCGTCTCTGTCTCTGTCTCTCTCGTCCCAGCCCACTGACTGTGCTTTTCCGTTCCTTATGGAGTTCTGTTACTGCCGATGGGACACAAGAATGAATTGAGAAAAGCTTTCTGGGGAAGTGAAGGGAAACATTTCAGAGTGAGCAACGGAAAAAGGTTCATGCCAAGGTTTTATTATTCTGCAGGGAAGCATTTTATTCAAGTGACTATTTGTGAAAGACTGAATGCAGAAAAAAACAATCAGAAAGTTGCACCGACGTTTTAAATGTAAGAGGGACGTGCAATAACTTTCCACTGCGTTTTTCAGACCAACCTTGATGGTTTCAGGCCTGCCTTTTGCACAAAAAGGTAAGCTCTAGTCTTTTCTGGTATTATTCAAGGTAATGTCAAACCCATCAGGCACAAACGTAAATAAGGCAATGCAACAGGTTCTGACATTAAAAAGGAAAACACCTGTGTGATCCTTTCAAACACGATGTGTTAGTACTCTATAACTACCTCAGTTATTTAGATACTACGGCTGGTGCAGTATAATAAAAAATACTTTTACATCGTACACATAAAGTACAAGGCTTCCTATCTTCACTATTTGTAATATCCCTTAAACTAACTACACATCCTGTCGTACTTAGTAACCCAATCACATTGTGCAATAACATTTTATATCATGGGAAGAAAACCTGGCCTAATTTTTTTCTAAACTTGCTTTATCAGCCACAAGATGGAGCAGTATCTTAGACTTTAGCTCCAAGCTAGACTTGGCTTGACCTGGTTATTGACATTGATGATATTGTTTTGTATCTCTACAAATACGGTTGTCATTGTAATAATGTAATTTGCTTTCTCAACAGGAAACAGACAAAGGCAATCCTCTTAGGAGTATTTAGGAGTATTTGCAGCATTGGATAACTCATCCTAAAATCAAAATGGACGGGTATGTTTGAATCACATTTCTATCTTCTTATTGCTTTCTAGCTCTTTCTTGTTTTCCTGAAGTTGGTTGTGGTGGTGTAAAGATATACAGTCTTCATTCAGAAGGCTGTGTCTGGGTCTTTTCACAGTAAGATGCCAGCAGGGAGTCTGGCTGATGGACAGCAGGCTTGATTATTATTAGAGATATCAACACATTCTGATCCTTCAGTTACCATATTCATTACAGAATAAAAAAAGATCAAATATAAGGTCACCACTTACGGAGAATGTGGGGTTGTAGAGAGAGGGGAAATCAGGCCTTGAATTTAGAAAGAGGCCCAGTTGACATTGATTTGTTAAGTTGCTGTTTTTGTATTGACTTGTTCTAATTGTATTGTATTTTTGCATTAGTGAGCATAAAGAGAATATGTAGTTCCATATCAGTCACTTAGGTGTGTGTGTGTGTGACGTGTGTGTGTGTGAGACCACCACCACTGCCCAAGGGCAGCCGTGACAGGGATGGATGCCGTCTGCTGTCACTGGGAATCAAGGGTCTGGTCACGTCAAAACATGTGTGTGTGTGTGTGTGTGTGTGTGTGTGCCACCTCTTGCGGCGATCAATAAGCCAATCCTGTTTGAGCTGAGGACAAACACAATCAGAGCTCAGTAGAGAGGAAAGGAGAGTGACAGGGAGAGAGACGGCATAGTGCGGGTGTCATTTAGTTTGTCACTTACATCTTAGTACCGCCGCTTATGTTTACCCTCATGTGATTTGCGTGTGCATATATTCTTGGAGTCCCTTTTTTGTGGTAGTAGTAGTATTTTGTAAGAAGCAGTTGGGTCATTCTTGACCTTTGCCCCTGCAGGAGAGAGTGGATTGTCCATGCGGATTGGACGTGAGCCATTATTCTTATAAGTAGCCTAATAAGGGCATGGTGCAGAGGGACGTCTTAGCTCTATTAGCGTTAGCATAGTGAGTTACAATGCCACAGCATAGTCCAGCTATTCCTCTACACTAATACACAGAGGGATCACGAGGCTGCTTATTCAGCTGATCAACCAGAAGGTTAAAGTGCAATGTTAGGCAGTGTAAGTAATTAATCCTTTCCTGGAGAAACTATTATTATTACCGTTATTCCTTACAGGGTTTATTTAGACAAGGAGTCTATTGTTGCCCCACTGCTTCAACTGTAGTCATCAGAAGAATATGATGTAATACGCACAATTACTCACACAGATACACGCACATATACATACACACTCATGCAAATAAAGAGAGAGAGAGAGAGAGAGAGAGAGAGAGAGAGAGAGAGAGAGAGAGAGAGAGAGAGAGAGAGAGAGAGAGAGAGAGAGAGAGAGAGAGAGAGAGAGAGAGAGAGAGAGAGCTCCCTGCAACAGTCAGGTGATGCTGGATACAATTCATGTACTCCTGTATCAGGTTAGGAATACACACACACACACACACACACACACACACACACACACACACACACGGCAGCCATCTGTGTGTTCGGCAGAACAGGATGCAGTCTCCATAGCAACATTGTGCCACCGCTGCAAAATCCTTGGATGATGGTCAAGTCTAGCCACAGCCACCATGCAAGCCAACACACACACACACACGTATTATATAGGCCTACCCAATATTCCCTTTTTACATACAAATATTGAGATGCCCTCCAGCACCTAATTATCCCTGTGTGCGCGCCTGTGTGTGGTCTAGCCTTATTTAATTGATTGACTAATACGCATATCCTGGTCCGTGTGTGAGCGCCAGAGAGCCTATCATGAAGGAATGCCCGATGAATCTTATTCTTTGTTGCTAGCTCTGCTGCGCTTCACTGCTCTCTCGCACTACTGGATAATGCAAACCCCGCCCATTTTTCCGGGGAGCCAATGCACTCGCAGAACATCTCCGCGTTCCTGGCTCTCTCCACTCGCGTTCCCTCTCTCTCTCTCTCTCTCCCCCCACACGTACACATGCGTTAAATCCAAACCACGCATCACACCTTCGTACGGTAGCCCTCCTCTAGGTCGAGCGTTTCCCTCTCGCTTATTGCGGTCGCTATGTCGAGTGTTAGAAACGGATATCTCCCCCATTTGAGGAGAACGAGGTGGACTTTTCTCTGAACTTCGTTCTGTCTCCTGTTTCATCTGTCACGAACTCTCACGTGAGTAAATAGGCCTATCAATTTTCCGTCCGTAACTGCCCAAATCTTTGCTGTGTATCTTCGAACGGTTCCTCTACTGGTTGAGTCCCTGCACCGCCTCTAAACCCTCCATCGTGTCTCTGAAACGGCTTCTCTTCCATCGCAGGGCGTCTGCGTGCCAGTTTTGTTTTCTGGTGCGCACGCTTTTGCTGCGGGCTATTTGCGGCCGGCTGATTGGTCCGTTCTGATTGGTCGGTTCTGATTGGTCCGCTCTGATTTGCCCCCGAAAGCGTCCTCCGTTTCGCGCGCGTGAGCGACGCACCTGTCCGTGCCAGGATGAGAGGGGCGACGCACGGAGTTACTCTTGAAAGATTCTCATAATAAACAACGACCATCTTAACAAACAAAAAAAATGTTCATGCTTGACTATCTCGAAACAGGTTGGATAATTAAAATGTACATTTGTAATTGCCATGATTGATTTGAAGTGTGGCACGTGACGAGGGGCACGCTCATTGGACCAGAAGGAATGTTTACACTTCCACTAGCATTTGTTTCTCTTGTCCTTTTCAGCAGTAGAACTGCCAAGTTCATGACCAGGCTTAGACCAGTAGCCTGAGTTTGAGTCATTATAACATAAAACGTGACATATACAGGTGTATCCTATCGTCTCTATTCAACCCGGCTTTATGTGGAGAACAGGAAACATTGATGGTGTTAACTCAAGGGCATGGCTGATCGATAGTTGTCAAGTATTGTATTAGAATTGAAGTGATTTGTATGGACCCATCCTACTTGCTATCAGATACCAGGGGTTGTAACTCTTTATGCATGACTTACCTGGGAACTGTGACTTATAACTTGTGAACTCTGTATGGTGGTTGAGAAATGTAGTTTGGAAGCTCTCTCCACTTTCTTTGCAGAAGACTGGACACACACACACACACACACACACACACACACACACACACACACACACACACACACACACACACACACACACACACACACACACACACACACACACACACACACACACACGTTTTGTCGTGACCAGACCCTTGATTCCCAGTGACAGCAGACGGCATACATCCCTGTCACGGCTGCCCTTGGGCAGTGGTGGTGGTCACACACACAAACACACACACACAACTACACTACATTTATCTATAAATCTAATATAAATCTATAAGTAATGAGCATAGAAGTGTTTCCCGTGTTCACCAGTCACCAGTCTGCCCGCTCTTAGTGCCCTGAGTGGAGCGATCCTCTGTCACTGTGTGGGGCTGCTGATGGATCAATGTAAATATATCTTCCCCAGGAATGCTTCGGCCTGTACGGCAGCAGCCAGTGGGGTTCTGCGTGCGAACGCATTCACCGAATGAAGGACGCACAGGCACTCGGTTGTAAGGGCTGGCTGCGTGTGGATCATGTATGTCACTTCACTTCCAGCCTCCACTGTTATGGCTTGTATGTTTGGCGGTTCTACTTGCGTATAGTTGAGCAGAGAAGCGCTGGAGTGAGATTCCTCTGGCGTTATTTTGAGTCTCTTGCGCTCATGCACACAGAATGCTTATTAGTCAATCGATTAGATAAGGCTTAAACACACGCACAAACACACACACACACACACACACACACACACATACGTAACCACACACACACACATCTGTTGCTAGTGCGTTTGGTGTTTATACTTACACCAAAAATGTCCCAAAAGAATGATTTGTATGCTGTCGTCACTTTGTCTTTCAGGCAGTCGAAATCAATCCTGCCCCAATATTCTATGGTCCTGTCGGGTTACAGTTTAGTAGTTCAGCGCAGAGACACAATGATGTCATCAGGATATTTATAGACAGGTTCCCCCAGGGGGCAGTTCACTGACAGCCGTGTCCGTATTGGAGCATTCTGTGTGTGTGTGTGTGTGTGTGTGTGTGTGTGTGTGTGTGTGTGTGTGTGTGTGTGTGTGTGTGTGTGTGTGTGTGTGTGTGTGTGTGTGTGTGTGTGTGTGTGTGTGTGTGTGTGTGTGTGTGGCATGATATCATTAACGCTTTGGGAAATAAAATCTGAGTGCACTTTCAGATTTGCCGACAACCATCTTTTGGCTCGGGCGCAGGAGTAAAAAACTTTAATGGGTTACAATCACAGATCGTTCAAACAATTCCACAAAATCTACAATAACTATCATGCTCTGTTATATTGAGCAGTGTTGTTGCTGTCATATAAAAAACATACAGCAGAACACATAGACCACAGAAGAAGATGGATGGCATGTGTTACAGAGCTCTACAGAGGTGTGTGTGTGTGTGTGTGTGTGTGTGTGTGTGTGTGTGTGTGTGTGTGTGTGTGTGTGTGTGTGTGTGTGTGTGTGTGTGTGTGTGTGTGTGTGTGTGTGTGTGTGCCCGCACACACACATGAGCGCATGTGTCATGAATCTTTGAAAAAAAGTCTCACATAAAAAAAACATTCTGTTGAAAGTGTTCATGTCTCTATACAATCTATCCAATTATTTAAGAATTGCTGTAGGCTAACGAGTGGATCTTTCTTTCTTCTTTTTTCTTTCATTCTTCATTGGTTAAACTTTCCTGCAGTGTTAGCTTTGCGCTGTAAATCAGACACACACAGACACAGACACAGACACACACACACACACACACACACACACACACACACACACACACACACACACACACACACACACACAAAAGTTGTGTCCATTGTGACTGCCGCAGTAAAGCAGAAAGCCCGCAGCAGTGAAGAGCTGTGGTATATAGATTAAGTGCGTTGGTTGGCCTTTAAAGCAATGATGTGCTGAGCCATCCCTGCCCAGTATCTGGCTAGCTGTCACTCAGTGCACACACTGAATGCAGGGGAGCACACAAGCACATACACATAATGCATCCATCTGATTTGTATGCATGTCATATCCACACAGAGTTTTTAATCAAATGCCTTCTGAGCTACGCTTGAAATCGACATAATTTAGAGCGACACATTGTTTGTTTGGACAATGGATGAGAACGTGCTCTACAGAGTTGGTAGCAGTGACGTAATGTAGGACAGCCTGCGGTTTGCGAATCAGCTAGAGACGATGATGGAATTTCAGAGAAAAAAACCACGAAAAGATCAACTTCTGAGATATGTTGACATGGTGGAATCATATTTCTCAGCTAGCCTCACCCATCACTTCTCGCAGGCATTGTGAGAGCAGCAGGCATGGTGCTGTTGTCTTTATGATGAAGGTGCTATAGGAGAACAGATATGGTAGTCAGGCTTTGAGCGGAACGCTGGTCTTTGTGAAGACACATACTCTTCGAGAGGGCAGTTTGTCTTTGAGAGGAAGCTCCGCCATGCGGAGATTATACATAACATACAACATACGTCCCACACTAGTTGAAGTGGGTCTTTACATAACCCGTGTGTGTGTCTGTCTGTGTGTGTGTGTGTGTGTGTGTGTGTGTGTGTGTTTGATGATGCTCTAGCTTCAGGCGCCATTGCTAGCATGTCGTGTTGCGTTAGCATGTGCTATTATTAAGTGCTAATAATCTGTTCCCTGAGCTCCACTCTGCATCCCTTACATGACAGCCTTTCCCTCTTTCATTGGTAGCCTATTCAATCCTTGGCCGTAGCCTCACAAAGCAGAGGTTCTGAGGAAGTACAAGGACCTGTAATCAGCAGCAGATCTTATATTATTATTTATATTTTATTGCATACTGCCCGAGAATGCAGTACAATTAGGGCATTTGGCAGACGCTTTTATCCTAAGCGACTTACATCGTTTAATACACACATAGACATAACGACGGCAGAGTCAACCAAGGCGACAGCCAGCTCATCAGGAGCAGTTAGGGTTAAGTATCTTGCTCAGGGACACATCAACAATCAGCTAGGAGGAGTTGGAGATTGAACTAACAACCTTTCAGTTACAAGACAACTGCTCTACCTCCTGAGCTAAGCCGATATTTCCCATTAGGTGTACTCATCTCCTTCCTTGTGAGTGATTTCATTTTAATACAAATTGTCCCATCTTTCAACCACTTTTCTTGTTTTGTCACATACTGCTTGGTTCACCCTAGATCAGCCCTAGGGACAGAGGGCGGCAGGTTACATGAGCCTGTCATCCGTCCTTGTGTTTTGCATCAGGGTGTCTCGTGTCGTTTCCTTCCCCGTGGTAGTAGGAAGCGGAGGAAGCTGAGGGAGAGCAGCGATCAGGAACAACATGCCTGCAGGTCGCGTTGTGTAACGGGTATGTCGTATATTAGCCACGCTGTGTGGCTCTGCTTTGTGAAGCCCAGTGCCCCCTGAATGCCTCTGGCTGGGCAGGGGTCTGTCCTGGTGGGGTATCTGGAGTCTGTGTGTGCACATGCTGTGCCACAGCAAGTATGTGCAATGGCTCGAAATCCAAGGAGACACAGACAAGACACACACACACACACACACACACACACACACACACATGCATGCCTTACACATGCACACACACAGACGTGCGCGCGCATGCGCACACACACACACACACACACACACACACACACACACACACACACACACACACACACACACACACACACACACACACACACACACACACACAGCAGATTCCATCAAACTGTGTTGCATTACCAGACCAACTCTGTGCTCATGTATGTTTAGCTCAGAGTCTCCCATCCCCTGGTTATTTAAAGCTCATCATTTCTGGTTGAGCTCCTGCAAATCACACTCCTGTTACAGAAACCCCCCCGTCCAGAGTGGTACTCTATGTATTTTTAAAGATTTCACTATTTGGTGCTAGGCAGGGAGTGCCCTGTACATAAATCAAACGCACTGTAGCTGGCTGGACACACTCCCCTGGTTTGATGGTTAGGTTTGAGTATCTGTGTCTCTAAAAGTACAAATACGTTCTCCCCTTCTCCTACACGTGACTCCTATAGAAGCTCTCTGCTCCTCTGTCTGTCTGTCTGTCTGTCTGTCTGTCTGTCTGTCCGTCTCTCTGTCCGTCCGTCTGTCCGTCTGTCCGTCTGTCTCCCTCCCTGTAGCAGCTGGGGCACGTGTCTCTTCTGACAGGCCAGCCAGAGCGGGCTTTGTGAACAGAGTCTTCACATGTATGGCTCCCCACGGAGCCCCTGTCTGCAGTTAATAATCATCACATCATTCAGCATGTTGGTATTGTACCAACAAGTGCTTTCAATCGTGTGTGTGTGTGTGTGTGTGTGTGTGTGTGTGTGTGTGTGTGTGTGTGTGTGTGTGTGTGTGTGTGTGTGTGTGTGTGTGTGTGTGTGTGTGTGTGTGTGTGTGGGGGTTTGACACGCATGTTGGTTGATCGGTTCAGAGTGTGTAAGTGGGACTGGGTGATTCCATTTCTGTAGCTTCAAACGCTGTCCCCACAGTCCCCATTACGAATAGCCAGTGGTGTTTTATGGGTTGCTATGCCAATTCAAGTGGCCGTTAAGGAGGTGTGTGATCATATAGGCTCGCTGATCCTGCACACAAGAAAGTATCATCTTCTATACTTTCATTGTGTCGCTGTCCCTTGCCACCAAGCACCTCAAAGACTGTTCCAGGACAGTCAAATGAACCATAACGATGGATTCCGAATCAGGCAACACTTGAACGTAGGCATCGTCCATCTCTTCTTTAGAGTCAGCGAGTTGCCCGTTGCGCTTTCTCACGGGGGGACAAACTTTCCAGGGATTTGTCCAGGTCCTTCCCCCGGCCCTTGGTGTGGGCGGGCCCCTAGCTCTTGGGCTCTGCGATGCGGGCCCCTCTCTTGTTAGGCTCTGTACTGAGGGCTGCACGTGTCCGACAGGGCCGTGAGGAAGACGAGGAGGGACGGCTCTATTTATAGAAGGATGTGTATGTGTCTGCGCAGCTTGAACACTTGAACACTGTGTGTGTCTGTGGGTATGTCGTTGTATGTCTCTGTTTGACGGTGTGCGTGCACGTGCACGTGAGAGTGTTTATGTTTGTGTGTGTCAGTGTTTAGTGTGTGTGTGTGTGTGTGTGCATGGGTGTGTTTGTGTGTATGTGTGCGCGCACAGACGTTTGTGTAACCGCCTATGAGTGCAGTCGCCTGGCTGGTTTCCACTTTCTACAAATTTCCACATGGATCCATTTTCTGCTCCGGAATAGTGTTTTTGTAACATCTCCTCTTGTAATTGAATCATACATGAGATCCTGTTCTAACCTGGGACTCATGTTCCAAGGCTTCATGTTCCGTCTCTCGCTCTATCCTTCCGGGAACATTCTGGACCAGCTGTCAGTCTGTCAGCAGTGTTCTGACCCTGGCCAAAGAATAACAGGGGGAAATGTGTGTGTGTGTGGGGGTCAGAAACGATGAAAAACCAGAGATTGTAGACTCATCTGACGGGTATGGATGGATGTGTTCTGTCATCCCATCCTCCTGGGAAAGCTAAGATAACCCTTGGAGAAGGGAGGTGTTTTACTTTGATAACGAAATAGGAGACCAGGCTGTTCGCTGCTTAAACTCTGCTTTAAACTTTAAACCTGAACATGTCAGTGATAATCCCTTTCATTAGCCTGGGAAGCAGATGATCCTGCAAACTCATGTTTTATTTACTCTGGCAAATGTGTCAGCCCCCAACCCCTCCCGTTCAGTCAGATTTCCAGTAGACCAGGCCAATCACAACAGTTGATTTAATAGGAGGGGGAGGGGGGGGGGGGGGTTAATACGTTGACCGTACAGATGAATGCACTATAGGAGTTTTTTATAAACAACCAAGATGACTCCCGCTGATGTTCTCAACGTGGTGTTGCTCTGATTGGGTTTTGGTCCATTAATGGCTCGCCTTCAATGCTAAAACGTTAATACACATTTGGGAGTTGGTGTACCGATGTCGGGTTACGGTTTTATTACCCCCTCTACTTATTGTTATTCCTTGTGTGTGCGTGCGTGTGTGTGTGTGTGTGTGTGTGTGTGTGTGTGTGTGTGTGTGTGTGTGTTCGTGTGTGTGTATGGTTGTCTGGGTGTGGGTGTGCTCATGTGTATAGTTTGAAATATTAATGAATGAGTAATGAGTAAAAATAAATAAATTGATTGACTTCATCCATTATGTAACTAGGAGTTTGACGTGATTTGCTGTAAGTGTGTCTGTGTGTGTCTGTTTGACTTTGCACATTTGTGCCGAAGGCAGTGTGTGTGTGAGAGAGAGAGAGACTTGTATCTGCACATCTCTACATCCAGATGTTTGAATGAATATGGTATAGAACCTCGGTTAACTGGCAATTTATGCTTGACTCACTAAAAAAGCAAGCTAGTGTGCTCTGCTAATTACATGGCCTAGTTATGATGATCTGAGAGCTTTCTGCCTCAACTTAAAGTTGTTGGGGGGGAGGGGTACCAACCCGTTACATAAATCAAACACAACACGACATAGCTGGCTAATCACTCTCTCCTCTGGTGTGATCGCTGGGTTTCGCTCTCCTTCTTCCCAACATGAATTGTTGGCCCATGATGCAATCCCTCTTTTCTGCCACGGTCAGTAACACAGCCAATCGGAGCACAGTGCCTGGAAGGAACTTCAGCCAGCTCGGGCTTGTAAACAATACAGACAGTAGGCGGGACATTTTAGTAATCGAGTCACGCGATTGGCTGTCACGAAAACGGTTGTCCAGTTTAATGTTGGCATGTCCTTGTCCATGGGGTGTGGGTGGGTGGGTGTGTGTGTGTGTGTGTGTGTGTGTGTGTGTGTGTGTGTGTGTGTGTGTGTGTGTGTGTGTGTGTGTGTGTGTGTGTGTGTGTGTGTGTGTGTGTGTGTGTGTGTGTGAATAAGCATGAACTGACTTACACACACTCAGCACTACCGTAATAACTCAGATTTGATGACTGTAGGTAGTCGTTAGGACATGTGTCAGTGTTAGAGTTGGTGTGTGTGTGTGTGTGTGTGCGCACTACAAATGTGTGTGGATGTTTGCATTCTATTTTCCTTGTTTATTATTTCACAACTCTTTTTTTCAGATCAAAAGTTTCCGTCTATTTGTGTGTGTCTGCTCGGAACCTGATTGTGTATCCCTAACCTCACCCTTACATCGACAAAGCATCTGGAGAAAGATACAGGAACTAAATAAAACAATAATACTTGGAGTGATGCAAAAAAAATCGGTAGTAAACAGTCCAAATATGGGGTTTCGCCACATAATTGAATAATACAAAATGAAAATAACTGTGGCAAAATGGTCAAATATCATGGTTTGGGCGTGTCACATTGGTTGGTCACAGTGGCCGCTGTTATCAATGGGAAATGTGTTGCTGAGGTCCGGATTTAATTGGCCAGAGGATAGAAAGTGTAGCTCACCCTCCAGACGGATTTGTGGTGTGCATGCGCCATGCGCTGAGTCTGTCTCTCTGAGAGCCTCTCTGTGCTCAGTGAGTCTCGACATGGTGAATAACCTTTCATTAAGGTCGCGGGTAATTTATTCTGTAAATAATGAAGCCCATCCTGTGCTCGATGTGTGGGCAAATGGATTGCTCATGGTCTCCGGCTGCGCTGGTGATCCTGCTCGTGATGCTTGTCCCCTAGGTTGGCATTCTGAGGATGGATTTGTGTCGTCTGCATGCGGTGTCTCGTTGTAGTTTTAATGGACTCTCGGGTTCAATGAATTTGAGTGAGTCATGTTGTTACTTCGTTTTACTGCAACTTTGAGAGAGAATGATTGTTTTCTGTTGTTTGCTGCATCTCAGTGAGTACTGTTGTTGCTGCGTCTTTGAGTGTGTACTATCGTCACTGCGTCTTTGATTGAGTACTGTTGGCAGCAGCAGATTGTCCGAAAACACTTTCTATTGATCTATCTATTGATTATTCTATCCATCCATTTATCTGTCTATCTGTCTCTATCTACACAATTTACACATAGTATATTTTCTCTCTCTCTCTCTCTCTCTCTCTCTCTCTCTCTCTCTCTCTCTCTCTCTCTCTCTCTCTCTCTCTCTCTCTCTCTCTCTCTCTCTCTCTCTCTCTCTCTCTCTCTCTCTCTCTCTCTCTCTCTCTCTCTCTCTCTCAGCCTAGCTGTCCTCATGCTGAACTCTGGGGAGTAGATATAATTTCCTCTCATGTCCTTGCCTGTTGACTTTAAGTGCTTGTCTTTGAGCTCTAAGAGCATTTCATATACAGGAAAGAATTCAGTGTTTGGCACTGAAGTTTATTTATGTATATTTGCTAAACAACGCCTACATGTCTGAAGTTTTAGTGTTTTGCGTTGCTTAAAGTCTTTCATGGCTATGCATGTCTTCAAAAGGTTAGCAGCACACTTATGGATAAAACATATACTGCAATAGAATATGACCAAACAGTGTTGTAATATTACAAAACACCATTACAATTATTATTAATAATCAGTCTCTGTTTTTATAATCCTGTTACATAAAATACGAACGAATACGATACAGGCAAATCTAATTCAGACTGACCTTTCTGAAGGAAATGGAAAGATGAAGAAACATGGATATTGTGACCTTTGCATAATATGGTTGCACATTAAAACAACAATACAGTTTAACGAAATGAGGAATCAAGTGAACATAAAAAAAAAGTAGATATTGTTAAAATCACTTGGGTTTTAATCAAGCTGTGCGTCAATCACACACACATGAACTCAGAGACACGCACAACATCAAGTACACACACACACACACATACACATACACACACACACACACACACACACACACACACACACACACACACACACACACACACACACACACACACACACACACACACACACACACACACACACTAAACACTCCAAAGGGCCTTTGCATCGCCACATGGCTGCACATCGCATCGCAGCTCTTACCCAAGTCGCTCATGAGAGCCCTCCAGTGTGCACTGGCCTGGCCTGGTGTCCACCCCAAGCCTCCGGCCCCGGGGGGAACACAGGGGTGCTGACAGACGCCTCGACCCACTGCGACACTAACAGGCCCGTTCCTAGCAAGCTGACCGAGGCGCAACACAGAAATTCAGTTTAACAGGAGCAGTCGACTCAAAGGCATCCTGACCCCAGCAGACTGCGGGCTCCTAGTCGGTCTGTACACAGGGGAACGGAGAATCGGAGAAAGTGAAACAAGACTCATTCTCCTCTCTGATTGTGTAATACGTTTTTAAAACAACAAACACCACCATTATCTAATGATAGTAGAATGTTTGGAAAACTGTAGATTGTTGTCTCGTATTCCAACCACTGTGTGCCGGTTTGTATTACTGTGACATTCAGTATAAAACATGAATGAGCTCCATCCAGACAATCAAAATGTCATTTTAGTTTTTCAGTAAACTGACTTGAGCGAGTGCAGTGATGTGTCATAGTGCAGTGAGAGTTCAAACATACCCTAGGTGTTTTTCCACAAGCCATAAAGCCTCTGTAAATAAGATCAGGGCACAACACAAATAGACTGCAACCCAAACAAGTGGACAGCAGCCGCCACAGTGAGCCAGGCCAGCATAAGCCCATAGCCCCCGGGAACGATTTTAGAACAACTTCTAGAATTATAACTGTCATCACCGGCTGGCTGGGATCACAACATGCACCTGGCTAAATTTAGACGCACGCATCGTCGCGTAATGATGGTATTAGAGTGCAGGGCCGAGGGACACGGATAACTGGTGAACGAGATCATCGCTATCTCCGTCTCACTCTCCCTTTCCGTCCCTCTCGCTCCCTCTATTCGCATCACTCTCCATCTCTCTCTCTCTCTCTCTCTCTCTCTCTCTCTCTCTCTCTCTCTCTCTCTCTCTCTCTCTCTCTCTCTCTCTCTCTCTCTCTCTCTCTCTCTCTCTCTCTCTCTCTCTCTCTCTTCCCCCTCTCTCTCCTTGTTTGATTAGAAGTTGCTAGATATTTCTGTCAAACGCTGTGCTTTACTTTACAGCAAACAAGTAAAAGTGTGGTTTGCAAAGGGGGTTTGTGAGGAGAGCAGAGGGGTCAAACAGATGCAGACACACATTAAACTCTATTCTAGAGCTAAAGTTCAGGCTAGTCTTTGAGCAAGCGCTATGGTCGCAGGACGCTGGTTCAGGGGTTGTGCGGAGAGGGAAAGCCTAGACTGGCTCCCCTGTGTTCTGGAGACAGGTGCTTCAAGGCTCTGAAATAACTTGGCTGCTTTGTTTCGGATGATGTCACCCTCTGTAGTCATGTCTGGTCTTGTCATTTTTTAATGACCAAACAAATGTTGTTTGAGGTGTGGATTAACATTTGTGGGAGTGAGTGTGTGTAAGGGCATGTGTGTAAGAGTGTGTGTGTGTGTTTATGTGTTTGTGTGTGAGAGAGTGTGTGTGTGTGTATGTGTGGGTATATGTTTACGTGTTTGTGGTGTATATTCAGTATGTGTCTGTAATTTAATGTTGGTGTTCAGTGGGCTAACCCGAATAGCCCCGGCTGTGAGGTGAACTTTTCCTTCTGAGACATGACCTTTAACCTGTATGTCTTACTCATGTCAAAGGATCTGCTTGTGAATAAACTGCCTGACCCGTGTGTGTGTGTGTGTGTGTGTGTGTGTGTGTGTGTGTGTGTGTGTGTGTGTGTGTGTGTGTGTGTGTGTGTGTGTGTGTGTGTGTGTGTGTGTGTGTGTGTTATAATGAGATTGGGATAGAAATGTTTAACCTGTTCAGTGCCGTGGTAGGCTTCTGATTGCCTTTCTAATATGAGAGTTACGTTTGATTGTATTTCTCTTACATGTATATTATATAGCTTATCTATAGAGGCATGATACCGATGGCACGGATAATACGGAGAACGCTGTACCTTCTTATCGTAAGGATAAAAGTATATCACTGGAAGACGATTCCCATTGTTTGTGAATTATTGCACTCAGAGCTAAATGTAGTCTCCTGAGTGTTGGACCACAGAAGACTGCAGGAGAGAGGGTTTAGGGCTAAATTAGAACGAGCAGAGACAGATGTGAAGGCAAGGGATAACAGATGAGTGTGTGTATGTGTGTGCGTGTGTATGTTTGTTTGTGATTCTGTATGTGTGCGTGTTTATGTGTGTGTGCGTGCGTGTTTGTTTGTTTATGTTTGTGTTTGTCTGTGTGTGCATGCGTGTGTGTTTGTGTGTACATGCGTGTGTGTGTGTGCATGTTTGTGTGTCTGTAAACAAACCATGCTTTTAGCAACAGATATTCTAACCATGTACCTCTGTAGGCTATTTTAAACACGCTCCCGCTAACGTTTGTGTTTGTTTCCAGTGTACAACACACAACACTTTGCCCTTCCATGCGGATGGAAGTGAAGTCTGTGACTGGAATTAAATAATTCATGTGGTGACCTACTGAGAATGTGTAGCAGGGCTGGTGCAGCTTGCCGCTATTAGCTAGCTGACATTCATCTCTGGTTGCAAAGGGGCTTGTTTGTTTTTCTAGCTTGTTTAAATGCCTACCCTGAGTTTATACTGGAGCGGAGCTAGGGAATACAGTCAACCTGAGAGGAGAATCCTAGATTTTTAGACTTTTTGAATGTAGGCCTGTATTTGATTTAACGTAATATAAATTGGAGGAATTATGTTTTTTGCCAAGTATGTTGTAGAAGATAACAATTTTAAATTGTATCACTCTACTATGTTAAAGCCCTCATTTGTGACATTATGATTACGACAGCCATCTAGTTTCCTGTCACGTTCACAATATATCTTTATTATATGTGTCCATATTGAAGAGTTGAAGGGAACCTTGTTCCTTGTTTCTTGCCTGAAACCAGCTTTAGTTTTCAACTGACATAACCACACAAGTTTTTTCACATATTCACATCAGTATGCTCTGTCCGTGTTACCTGGGCAGACGTACATTGGACCCAGCCAGAGTGTTCTGTCGTGTCATGTTGCTAGGCAGATCTTAGGGGTCTGGATGGAGAGTGACTTCATCGTCTGACTGCACTGGTCTCTGTCGGAGAGATTTCATCTTTCACATTCTCCTTTTCTTTAATAACTTCTTTGATTAGATTTTCTTTGGTTTAATTTTTACAATAAACTACTGGTTTGATTTGTTTCACCATGTTTTTTTATTCTAAATATTGTGATATATAACTCTGTACCTTAGGTGCTATATATAACACAATATCAATCATTATTACTAGCGTTATATTATATTATCGTCCATAATAGATGAGGTAGTGTCTGTCAGCCTATATCTGCTTTCCCAGATTCAAAGAATGCTGTCTAGTTTTATTGGCCATGTATAGATTGTATATAATATTATTTTCTAGGGTTTTACATCGTCTGTGGGAGTGCCTTCCCGTTAACCCTGTCCTGTGAAACCTGCTGCTAAAGAATAAGGACTGTAAGACCATAATCGTCATGTTCTTGTTTGCACCCCCCCCTCCCCCCTCCACCCTCCGCCTCCGCCCTCCCTCCACCTCTCCACCCATCAGCATTAAGGTCAACGCACAGTTTTATTCACCGATGCCTAAAAAAAAAAAAAAGTTTGGTTCCTGTTGGTTGTCAGTTGAGGTCATGGGTAGGTAGGGAATTTATTTTATTTTTTCCAGCGGCAGCGAATGATAGGTAGGTTGTTTTCATTTAAAAACGAGAAAATTCGCTCATCCTTGTACAGAATGAAGAGGTGCTGTACCAAAACGTAATTATAGAGGTGCTGTACCAAAACGTAATTACATATAAATTTTTCTTTTTTTTTTTAAAAATTTTTTTTTTATAAAACTCATAAAATAATTTGGGTCGCACATAAATTGACAGGGTCGGTCGGAAACCGGAACCAAACAAATTTTTTTTTTAGGCCCGAGCTGCACCACTGGATCCTGTATACCTTCACAGCTTGGCTCAAGGACACCTCAGCAGATTGTCTGCCTTAATGCCACGCGTCATACCGAACTCGCATGTTACGAAAAGAGTTACGAAACTATGTCAATACTCTTAACTGGTCCTCAACTCAACTCTCTTCAGCCTGAGAACGCAAACAGCGGGTGACAGTGACAGTGAAATAACAAGGCGCATCTGGTAGTGTGTCATACCACTAACAATCCAAACTGTGAGCTTCTGGCTGCAATCTGCGCGGTGTGTTTGTCGTGACAGAAACCTGTCTGTCACCTCGAGAACTTGTCATATAATCCGCAAGGAGGCCGAGTGGCTTACTGGTTCTGTGTGCTTTTTTTATTCAATGAATACACGAAGGGTTGGCTGCCTTTTATTTCGCACTCTCCTGTCCGGGCGTTTGTGTGGTTTTATCCAAGAAGTAATGCGGCAACAATGGGCGCATATTTTCTACTGACGTCAAAAGAATTATGCATGCTTAGCTAAACGCCCGGTTCCTGGTACTGCGTCAGCCGTTCAGCGACACAACCGCGGATAACAATGAGAGTAAGGAGTCGCTTCACGGGCTTTTGTTTGAGGGATAATGCCGAGGTTTGCAACACACAAGACGAAACACACAAGAGAGGCATCATGGAAAATACGATTCTTCACCTTGATTGACCTTGTAGCAGAAAGCACCTTGATAGTAGTCGTACTCGTACCTTATTTCTTCTGTAATAATGTGTGTAATGAACTGTATGTGCTGCTTCAATTGGTGGTGATGGAGAGCCTCTATCTCTGCCAAGCGTACAAATACTTAGTAGGATTTAAAATGCACTGATTACACCACCAATCAGTATCCTTAAACCCGTCCTTAACATTATGTCTCTCTCTCTCTCTCTCTCTCTCTCTCTCTCTCTCTCGCCCCCCCCCTCTCTCTCTCTCTCTCTCTCGCCCCCCCCTCTCTCTCTCTCTCTCGCCCCCTCTCTCTCTCTCTCTCTCTCTCTCTCTCTCTCTCTCTCACTCACTCACTCACTCACTCACTCACTCACTCACTCACTCACTCACTCACTCACTCACTCACTCACTCACTCTCTCTCCCCCCCTCCCTCTCTCCCCCCCTCCCTCCCCCCCCCCTCCCCCTACAGGGTGTGTGAGGCCGTGCCCCTCAGCTCTGGATGTGCGCTGCCACCATGGCCAAACACGAGAGCGGCGGTGGCAGCCCGGTGGTGCGTCAGATAGACAAGCAGTTCCTGGTGTGCAGCATCTGCCTGGACCGCTACCACAACCCCAAGGTGCTGCCCTGCCTCCACACCTTCTGTGAAAGGTAGGCCGCCTCCGTGAGCCCGGCAAAACACAGTACACGTTCCCACGAGTCCTCCAAATATGGTGAGAGAGAGTATCGCCAAAAAAACACCCATGATGCATTCTGATGTACTGTACTATACTACCTTCTACCAAACTGTACTCAATTGTAATGTAATATCTCTACCGTACTATATTAAACTATACTATACCAAACCGTACTCAACTGTACAGTAGACTATACTATACCAAACTGTACTCAGATACATTACTATGCTATACTATTCTCAACTTTACTAGCTGTACTCAACTGTACTGTATTATACTATACCATGCTATATTATAATACTAATGTTATCTCTGCAAATGTATTATTTCAATTGTATTCAATTTTATGAGTCCATGGTTTGGCAGCATCTTTCATCTTCCCAAGTTGTTTACAGGCATAAGAAATGTTCGGAAGTCTCTTTCACTAATGAAATTCCTAAGCAAAGTTATTCAGTAAATTCCCTATTTAGTACAGGCCGACCTCGCCCAGCTCCTAGGGGCAGGCTACTAAAAGGCAATAGAGTCTTTATTTTAAAGGCCCCCCTCTGACATCTTGTAGACAGTGCTTTCAGAGGTTGAGAAGAAGGAATCCTACAAATGCATCCCTAATAATTGGTATTCTTTATACCTTTACTACAACGCATCAAAAGCACTGACAAAATCACTTCCATGAGTCTAATTGTAACCCCACACTCCCTCAAACTGTCTTTTCTCTTCAAAGTCAAAGCACGGAAAAAACCCAACCCTGGTTGCAAAAGCCCCTTAGGAGGGCGTTTCACAACCAGAAGAACCAAACAATGCAACTCTTCAACCTCCTCCTCATCCCAGCCACAATAATATAACGCATTCCTGCCTTTTGGACAGACAGGACAGAGCGCACCCTGTTGACCGCGCCCATCGCGGTCCAGATCTAGTAGTCTGCGTCCCCACATCCCCACACATGCCCCCACATTCCCCCTGAAAGACAACCCTCCTCGTGGGGTGGGGGGGGGGGGGGGGTAGTTTCCTGGGGCTTTCTGTGGACAGTCTGGCCAAGAAGGCCCTTTTATTTGTGTGTTCTCCCATCGGGGGTTCATGGAGGTTTTCTGTGGTGGCTGAGGGAGTGTTAGTCGTTGAGGATTGGTATTTGAAAAATAGTTCTGAAACGCTGATACTTGAACCCTTAATTGTAGTGATTCAAACTCCACACATGAGGAGATGAGTGTGGATT
>NC_044054.1:29153861-29183861 GCF_902167405.1 Gadus morhua
TTACACCAACCAGGAATTTGGCTTGGTGAATAAGGTGCATACATTAAGGCAATAGCAATGAACAATGAACAAACAGTGATATATATTTGACACAATATAAACAAGCAGGGACATAAGTGAACAATTAAAAATAGGATAAAATAGAATAAAGTAGAATAAAATAGAATAATTTAAAAACTAAAATAAAAGATACTTAAAAATGTATAAGAATTTACAAATTGGTGATGGGTATGAGTGCCAGAGTCAGTGTCAGTCAGTGGGGGTGGCGGTCCCGGGACCTGTTAAGGATCCCAACTGAAGAGGGGAAGAAACTGTTCAAGTGGCGGGAGGTTTAGGTCCTGATGGACCGCAGCCTCCTGCCAGAGGGGAGAGTTCCCAATAGGCTGTGACCAGGATGGGAGCGGTCACATGGGAGTGACCGCTCTCCTCTGCCCCCCCCTCCCCCGGCCCCTCCAGGTTCTGCAGAGAGACCCCGAGTGTTCCCGGGAGGAGGACTGCCCCGCCGCCGGCGGGACGCCCCTGAGCTGCCCCAACCACGAGGGCAAGGTGGGACCACGGGGTTCACCCTCCGACCTCTGACCTCTGACTTCTGTGCTCTGACCCGGTTTAGACGTCTGAATGAATAAGGGAGATCTCACAGCGCACCGACGGGATCACTTGGAATTATTTATGACGAGAAGAGCTCTATGATGAAGCGAGTGGGTTTTAAATATTTATGGTGCATAAACTAAATTGATCCTTCTGGAAATATATGACATAACGGCCCTAGTTCCATATATTCATGCTGAGTTGGAACTGGGATTTAACATTCATGAGAATACAGTATATTAACATATATATTTACAATAAGCATCAACATTGTGTAAAGTTAATGTGCTGTTTATTTTATTCAGAAAGTCTATCAATTTGCTTTGTGTACATTGTTTTCCCCTTTCTTTTCCTTCTTCAAAAAAACCCATAGAATTGTTAACATTCCAAAAAATATATAAAAGCTTTTCCATAACGTTTGATACTAAATACAAGTTATCCGTTCTCAACTGGGACACTGGCGCCCCCTGCAGGTGATGGAGTTCTACTGCGAGTCGTGCGAGACGGCCATGTGTCTGGACTGCACGGAGGGGGAGCACCGCGAGCACGTCACCGTCCCCCTACGGGACGTCCTGGAGCAGCACAAGGCGGCGCTGAAGGACCAGCTGGATGCCATCCGTGGCAGGTTGGTCCCCCGCGTGCCCGTCTAAAATGTACCCCAGGATTTAGGCCGACACTCATTGAGGGGTTTTGACCCCAATTGAAAATGTCCCGCTCTATTTTGGGCTCGGTATCATAGGGTTAGTTAGTTATCAGGGGCGTCGTGGGGCCACCCTGGTGTCAGTAAGAGCAGACCTCGCCTCACCTCCACCCTTAAAGGTCCCATGACACGCCACCAGGTGTGCGATTAGCCGTTACAAGCCGTTTTGAATATCTGCCCCTTATGACATCATCATAAGTGGGCGTGAGCACACATGATCTATCCAGCACACATCTAGGCGGACACGCCCACCTGTGATGTCATAAGGGGCAGATTTTCAAAACGGCTTGTAACGGCCTATCACGCTCACACCTGGTGGCATGTCATGGGACCTTTAATTACACGTAGAGACTCAGAGGAGAGGAACTGTGGGACTCGGGTGTTCTATATATATATCATTTGTCCCGCAAGCGTTATCGCTTCAGTGTGTATTGATCTGCAGTCGGCAGCATGGCCCGTTCTGTTCTGACCTTTGCTTTCTCATAATAGTCGTTTTGTGTAGGCGGCTTGTGATCTTTAGAGAAAGCTTACGTCTATAAAGGGAATTCTTTGTTTCCCTCTTGTGTCAATCACGATGGCATGTTCGATTGAATAATGAGGAATTCATTCTATCTTAGTTTTGCCGTGTAGAGCCTGTCGACACTTTCATCATCAATATCAACGCTTGACTATAGGCTTAACTTACACTACAACTAAACTTATACTTTACTATCATTATTATGGATTTGCTTCTATGAGTATTTGGGAGGGGACTTGGATCGAACAGCAGCACACAATTAAACAAATTACTTAAAAATAAGAATAAAATCGAATTAATTCTGTTCACATAGAAGTACGATGGTACTGGATGTGGTTTGGGTGTATGTGTGGTGAATTGCATGTTTAGGATGACAGTGTGTGTGTACTTCCTGCGCCGCCCCCAGACTCCCCCAACTGACGGCGGCCATCGAGCTGGTGACGGAGATCTCCCGGCAGCTCACGGAGGGGAAGAACCAGGCGGTGGCCGGGATCAGCAGTACCTTCGATGACCTGGAGAGGGCGCTACAGCAGCGCAAGAACGCCCTGATCACTGACCTGGAGAACATCTGCAGCTCCAAGCAGAAGGTGGAGACAGATGTTTAGACATGGGCACTGACAAAGACGCTTTCTTGACATTGACTACTATATTTTAAAGCTGCACTATGTCACTTTTCTATTTGCTCCGTTAAACTTAACTCTGCACTAGAAAGTTTCTCAAGTATGACAGACAGTCAAACAGACGTTCAATATGACCTTTCACATCTTCCTGCTACTTTTACTCCATCTCTCTCTCTCGCCTTCCTCAATCTGTCCCCTTTTCTCTCATCCAATGGGCTTCCATCCTCTCCGCTCCTCCCCCCAGGTGCTGCAGGCCCAGCTGACCTCCCTCCTGCAGGGGGCAGAGCACATCCAGAGCAGCTGTGGCTTCACAGAGCAGGCCCTCAGCCACGGGAGCTCCACGGAGGTAGGTCCCAGCGCACAAAGAGGACCCACAGCCAATCAAACCACAGGAACAGTCGGTTGATGTGACTGATGCTAGATGCAGCCAATGGAATTGCAGCAACACCAATGCAGTAAAACTTGTTAACTAAAAGCAGAAATCTCTAAATAAATTCTTACGCTGTTTATGTTCCAAAAATGTATGTTCCTTGAATCACAATATGAGTAAAAAGAATTTGTTCTGGTAAAGTAAAGTAATAATACAGACAGATCCACACCACCAAACCACAGTAAAATTACAATAATGATGCAGAAAACAGTCATTACATGCTCTTTCGCCTGTGTTTGGCGGCCAGGTGCTGCTGGTGCAGAAGCAGATGAGCGAGCGTGTCACGGCGCTGGCGAGACACGACTTCCCAGAGAAACCGCATCAGAACGCACACCTGGACTGTCAGGTAAGAGATGTCTGTTCACACTGGCCCCCCCCCGTTCTCTCTCTCTCTCTCTCTCTCTCTCTCTCTCACTCACTCACTCACTCACTCACTCACTCACTCACTCACTCACTCACTCACTCACTCACTCACTCACTCACTCACTCACTCACTCACTCACTCACTCACTCACTCTCGCTCTCGCTCTCTCTCTAGAATAGTTCTCTCTCTAGAATAGTTCTCTCTCTAGAATAGTTCTCTCACTAGAATAGTTCACATTGCTCCCATTTTTTGCTGATTAGATGTTTTAGTATCTTCTGTCATAACATGATGTTGATTCCGGGTACGGTTTGTATGGTTATTGACTAAGAGCAGCTAACTTATTTTAAGTGTCTTGTCACTGAGTGTGTGTGTGTGTGGCTGTATCATCCTGTGTGACTCTGCTGCCCCCTGCAGGTGGAGACGGACGGGCTGCGCCGCTCCATCCAGAACCTGGGGGTCCTGATCACCACGGCAGCCGTGGCCCACACCTCGGTGGCCACCGGGGAGGGCCTGCGCCACGCCACCGCGGGGGTGCCACAGAGCGTTACCGTGACGACCAAGGACAAGGTACGGCACTGCAGGATTACATTCAGCAGTGGGCATTTTTGGTTGATATCTTTGTTTTGTTTTTTATGTTTTTTTTCCCAGGGGAACATTTGATTTGCTTCAGTAAGAAAATTGTTGAATCAATAGATTTAGATCATTTTACGTTATTTTACATATAGTTACATGTAGCAGTTTGTTTGCAGACACTACCTAGAGCTACCCTGAGGTTATATGGTGGTTGTTCATTTCTTGTTCTGTTCAGTTGTCTCTC
Organism: Gadus morhua; assembly: GCF_902167405.1. NCBI lineage: Eukaryota > Metazoa > Chordata > Actinopteri > Gadiformes > Gadidae > Gadus > Gadus morhua. The sequence goes on from NC_044054.1 coordinate 29,157,898, forward strand.
TCTCTCTCTCTCTCTCTCTCTCTCTCTCTCTCTCTCTCTCTCTCTCTCTCTCTCTCTCTCTCTCTCTCTCTCTCTCTCTCTCTCTCTCTCTCTCTCTCTCTCTCTCTCTCTCTCTGTCTCTCTCTCTCTCTCTCTCTCTCTCTCTCTCTCTCTCTCTCTCTCTCTCTCTCTCTCTCTCTCTCTCTCTCTCTCTCTCTCTCTCTCTCTCTCTCTCTCTCTCTCTCTCTCTCTCTCTCTGGCTATTTGTGTCCTCCGCTCTGTCTCTCTGTCTCTCTCGCTCTCTCTCGCTCTCTCGTTCTCTCTCTCTCTCTCTCTCTCTCTCTCTCTCTCTCTCTCCCTCTTTCTCCTCCTTGACTCCACCTCCTCCTCCTCATTGGTCCCTCCCTTTATATAACCCTGCCCCCTATCCCCCCCCCCCCCCCACAGGACGGGGAGCTGGTGCGGACGGGCAACGCCCTCCTGCGGGCGGAGATCACCTCGGCGGGCGACGGCGTTGCCGCGGCCGACGCCGAGGTCACGGACAACAAGAACGGCACGTACGAGGTGGGCTACGTCCTGCGCGCCGAGGGGGACTTCCTGTTCAGCCTGGCGCTCTACGGCCAGCCCCTCCGCGGCAGCCCCTTCCGCCTGCGGGCCCTCAAGCCCTCCGACGTGCCGCAGTCCCCCGACGACGTGAAGCGCCGCGTCAAGTCCCCCAGCGGCACCGGGGGCCACGTGCGGCAGAAGGCGGTGCGCCGGCCCTCCAGCATGTACAGCACCACCAAGAAGAAGGAGAACCCCATCGAGGACGAGCTCATCTACAGAGTAGGTGGGTGTCCCCCCCGCCGGGAGTGCTAGGGGGGTAGAGCCACGGTAGGGCCCCAAGGGCGAGGGCCAAGAGGGCTAGGGCCACGAGGTTTAGAGCCCCAAGCGCTAGGGCCAAGAGGGCTAGGGCCACGGGGTTTAGGGCCCCAAGGGCTAGGGCCAAGAGGGCTAGGGCCACGGTAGGGCCCCAAGGGCGAGGGCCAAGAGGGCTAGGGCCACGGGGTTTAGGGCCCCAAGGGCTAGGGCCAAGAGGGCTAGGGCCACGGTAGGGCCCCAAGGGCGAGGGCCAAGAGGGCTAGGGCCACGGGGTTTAGGGCCCCAAGGGCTAGGGCCAAGAGGGCTAGGGCCACGGTAGGGCCCCAAGCGCTAGGGCCAAGAGGGCTAGGGCCAAGAGGTTTAGAGCCCCAAGGGCTAGGGCCAAGAGGGCTAGGGCCACGGTAGGGCCCCAAGGGTTAGGGCCAAGAGGGCTAGGGCCAAGAGGTTTAGGGCCCCAAGGGCGAGGGCTAGGGCCACGAGGTTTAGAGCCCCAAGGGCGAGGGCTAGGGCCAAGAGGTTTAGAGCCCAAAGGGCGAGGGCCAAGAGCCTAGGGCTACGAGGTTCAGGGCCCCAAGGGCGAGGGCCAAGAGCCTAGGGCCACGAGGTTTAGGGCCCCAAGGGCTAGGGCCACAAAGGCTTCATTATGAAAAAATAATTTATTTTATTAGTCAAATCTATCAGCTCATGGACTTCTTTGTCATCTTTTGGCTGGGTTAGTGAAGGTGTCCCTGAAGCTGAAGGTCTTTGTCTCCTCAGGTTCAAGAGGCAGAGAGAAGGGCGAGTTCACCAACCTCCAGGGCATCTCAGCCTCAAGCAACGGCAGGGTGGTGGTGGCAGACAGCAACAACCAGTGCATACAGGTGGGACTGATGACTGATGATGATTGACTGCCTGATGATTGACTGACTGACTGATTTTTACATTATACCAACATATATAGTACTTTCAAATCAAAAACATCACCCTGCAGACTGGGGATCGACTGATATGGATTTTTTAATGCCTATAACGATTTTCTTTCATCAGTCTTAGCCGACTCTTTTCTTGAGTCGATATTTGGAGCCGATACTGCTTTTGCCCCCTAAATTTACTTCATAAAAATTTCACAATGATAACAAACGTTACAAGTCTCAGTTTAAAATAGGAACATTTATTGAATTGTCTGTAAATAATGTCATGAAAAATAAAATAATATAAAATAAAATGTGCAAAAAAGATCGGCCGATGCCGATACACAAATATCTGCCGATAATATCGGCCGGCTGATATATCGGTCGATCACTACTTCAGACCAGCCCAGCTCTGTAGCACTGGAGTCCCACCACTGTGAGTCTTTGCACCAGACTGTTCTTCTGACCTCCTTTCGTCCGCAGGTGTTCTCCAACGACGGGCAGTTCAAGATGCGGTTCGGGGTGCGGGGGCGTTCCCCGGGGCAGCTCCAGAGGCCTACGGGTGTGAGCGTGGACCTGAACGGGGACATCGTGGTGGCGGACTATGACAACCGCTGGGTCAGCATCTTCTCATCGGACGGCAAGTTCAAGGTGACATATTGACCCACCGACGCAAAGACAAAAACAAGTTTTGGACGGTGTTCAATTCTGAAACACTTTTTTTTGTTTATCATTTACCTTGGCGTCTATTTTTGTTTTCATTAGTACTTTGTCATTTTGATTTATTGTATCCTATCCTGTGTTCTGCTGGGCTGTTGCAACAAACAAATTACTCCTACGGGGGACTAATAAAATTGTATCTAATCTAATCTACACCATTTTGTTCAAACAAATTCCCAACTCCCAAATCCCGTCATCATACCCTATTCTGTATTTACATCTCCCCCCCCCCCCCCTTCCTAACTTCCTCCTCCCCAGAACAAAATCGGGGCGGGGCGTCTCATGGGGCCGAAGGGCGTGGCCGTGGACAGGAACGGACACATCATCGCCGTGGACAACAAGGCCTGCTGCGTCTTCATCTTCCAGTCCAACGGGAAGCTGGTCAACAAGTTCGGAGCGCGGGGGACGTCCGAGAGGCAGTTTGCAGGTGAGGGGAGGGGCTTATGAAAGGTAGTTAGCAGGTGAGGGGAGGGGCTTATGAAAGGTAGTTAGTAGGTGAGGGGAGTGGCTTATGCAAGGGAGTTAGCTGGTAAGGGGAGGGGCATCTTATGGGTAATTAGCAGGTGAGGTAGTGGGGTTTCTGATAGGTAATCAGCAGGTCAGAGGAAGGGCCATCCGAGAGGCAGTTTGCAGGCGAGGGGAGGGGCTTATGAAAGGTAGCAGGCAGGTAATGGTGGAGCCTCTGATTGGTTGTTATCAGGGGAGGGGAGGGGCTTCTGATGGGTAATCAGTAGGTAAGGAACAGAGGCTTCTGATAGGTAATTAGTAGATGAGGGGAGGGGCTTATGAAAGGTAGTTAGTAGGTTAGGGGAAGGGGTTTCTGAAAGGTAGTTAGCAGGTGAGAGGAGGAGCTTCTGATAGGTAGTTGGCAGGTAAGGGGTGGGGCTTCTCATTTGTATTAAAAAGGTGAAGGAGGGGCTGCTGATAGGTAGCTGGCCGGTAAGGGCAGGGGCTTCTGGAAGGTGGTCCACTCCTCTGATAGTGAACCAAGGGGATAGTAGGGATAGTTGAGAGGTGAGGAGGGGTTCCCGCACACCGACTCATTTTGGTTCTGTGAAGAGCGTTCAGGTTATGCCCTCATTTCCTATTGCCCATCTTTCATCTCTGAATACCCTCCTCTATGTCTGTTCTTCCTCCTGTTCTCCCCTTCAGAAAAACTTGGCCCAATTGTAAATAAGTCAGTCCCAGTTTTCAGTAAGTATTGAGTGTGGGTTTGGTACCACCGTAGTCTGTAACCCAGTGCCTTGTCTAACCTTGCTCCCTAGTTACTCTCCAACACACCTTTTGATCAACCTGTTTTTAATTAACTCATGTGAGGTATGGTTTGTTGTGGAATGTGATCAGGAAGATCAATAGTACCATGTCACTCGTGTTTTGTTGATTCTTCCGTATTTGTAATTGTTTTATATGATGATAATGTTGGCATATGAAACTGATGTGACGTGACCGCAAAATAACAGAATCAAATAACATTGTGATGACAACATAAGCAAGAAATAGAAGTGAAATGTGTGTCAATAATGCAATAACAGTATAGGAAGCATCAGTGATTTCTCCTTTTACGATCTGGATCAAATACTTCAATAATACATTAAAGCATTCAGCTTTAAAACCATCTAATGCACACAACTATAAAGTTGTAAGAGCCCATTGAGATGGAGTGGTTTTGTGATTGTTTGGTTGTCGTATGCAGAGATTGACTTCAATTTAATCAATTTGGAACATCTTTGTGCATGTAACAAATGGCTCTTGTTTTTACCCAATAAAGTGATTAACTCTGATTTTACAAAAAAAAAATTATATACAATTCGGGGTAAAAGTCAGGATTTTGAGATTAAAACACTGATATTTTTTTACTTATTTACTTATGGTTTAATCAAACGGTTAAGCAAGTGTTGGAAAACAAGTTGGGTGGCTATCGGCATAATCCTCCTTCCCAAGTGCAGAAAAAGACATCAAACCATGCATTAACACTGCAATATGATCCCTTTTCTCCAGGTCCGCACTTTGTGGCTGTGAACAACAAGAACGAAATCATCGTGACTGACTTCCACAATCACTCTGTGAAGGTAAAATATGAAAATATTGCAAAAAATAATGATCATCATTCACCCTCACCACTGTATTAACACCGCAAAAGGGAAAAAAAAAGACTCACTTCTTTAGAGTTCACCTGGACTCTGCATAGTCACCCCGTCCCAACCCTCCTACTTGTACTTATTGTATGTTGTTTGTCCTGGCACTTAATGTACGCACTTATTATACGTCGCACTTAGTAATAGTACTTAGCTGTGTACCATTTATCCTAGCTGTCTTTGTTATTTACGGGGAATGGGGTAACCTCGTGATTGTTGGTGCTTGGCACTTGGTTCTACGAACATCCTTACTGTATCGACAAGGATACATTGTTGTTTCTTTCTTCTGACAAATGTACTTATTGTAAGTCGCTTTGGATAAAAGCGTCTGCTAAATCCCCTAAATGTAAGCGGCGGCCATGTTGTCTCCTGGTTGCTCCTCAGGTGTACAACGCGGACGGAGAGTTCCTCTTCCGGTTCGGCTCCCACGGGGAAGGGAACGGCCAGTTCAACGCGCCCACCGGCGTGGCCGTGGACGCCAATGGAAACATCATTGTGGCCGACTGGGGGAACAGCAGAATACAGGTGAGACCCCCGACCGCCACCTGCTTAACGTCCTCACTGACACAGGCTCTCCCTTCAGGTCAGCTGACATTTAGTGGAACGTCTCATGGAGCTTATTCTTTAGAGCGAGAAAACACAGAGCAACGCTGTGTCAGATCTGTGTGTGTAAATTCCAGCCCTGGGTAAGGGTAAGTTCTCTCTTTTTCTCTCTCTCTCTTTCAGTCTCTCTATTTTTCTGTCCCTCCTCTTTCTTCTGTCTCTCGCCTTTCTCTCTCTCTCTCTCTCTCTCCTTCCTCGCCTCTCTCTCTCTCTCTCTCTCTCTCTCTCTCTCTCTCTCTCTCTCTCTCTCTCTCTCTCTCTCTCTCTCTCTCTCTCTCTCTCTCTCTCTCTCTCTCTCTCTCTCTCTCTCTCTCTCTCTCTCTCTCACACATAAACAGAGTGTATTGTGTGGACTGTGTCTGGGTGATCTACCTCCAGAAAGGTCTTATCTTCTCTAGAATGTGAGCCCTTCCCCCAACCCAACCAGACTTTATTGCAACCAGATGGGCGAGGGTTGAGAGAGGGTCATTCCTCGGGAGGGGGTATCATGGATTTACGACTTTGGTGTTTACAGAACTGTTCCAAAATAAACATTCAAACGGTGAAACCTGTTGGAACTCAGGAAGGGGGGATGTAGAGAGCATTTTGTAATCCCTTCCTCGTTTTTCGTGTGTGTGTGTGTGTTAGGTCTTTGACAGCACAGGTTCTTTCCTGTCCTACATCAACACGTCTGCGGACCCCCTGTACGGGCCACAGGGCCTGGCGCTCACCTCGGACGGGAACGTGGCCGTGGCCGACTCCGGCAACCACTGCTTTAAGGTCTACCGCTACCTGCAGTGAGGCTGAGCGTAGCGGAGGACAGTGCACGTCAGCGGAGGACAGTGCACGTGAGCGGAACTTTCTCGTGCACGTCGGCGGAGGACAGTGCACGTGAGCCAAACTCTCTCGTGCACGTCAACATCACTCTCGTGCACGGGAGTGGAACTTTCTCGTGCACGTGAACAGAACTCTCTCGTTGCACGTGAGCGAAGGACAGTGCACGTGAGCCGAACTCTCTCGTGCACGCGAACGGAACTCTCTCGTGTACGGGAGCGGAACTCTGTCGTGCACGTGAACCGAACTCTCTCGTTGCACGTGAGCGGAGGACAGTGCACGTGAGCCGAACTCTCTCATGCACGCGAGCGGAACTCTCTTGTGCACGTGAGTGGAGGACAGTAAACGTGATGGGAATTCTCTCGTGCACGTGAACAGAACGCTCTCGTGCACGCGAACAGAACGCTCTCGTGCACGTGAGCGGAACTCTATCGTGCACGTGACGTTCCATGGCTAGATCTCCCAAATCCCGCCTCTGCACCAATATCGCTTAGGAGAACCCCCTAAAAGGTTGCGCTGAGATTCCTCTTGACTTTTGTTCAACTGCCGTTCTATTTAGCGTATTCTATCTTCAATCTACAACCAATTGTTCTGAAGTTGTAAACTTTTAAGTCACACACTATCGATAACTTTACAAAGCGGCGGGGAGTTGCGCTTGGAACGCCGTGCATTCTGGGTAATGCTTTCGATAATCTTAAAGGCTATTGCTTGGCTGGAGGACAGACATAGCAGTCTCCTGGTTATGTGTTACTGGCGATAATATATTTTACCACAGCAACCTGCAATACAGTGTGCTACCTTTACTGGTCATAACTCTTCAGAACGGCCTGAAGAGATGAACCCATACTGGCCAAGGTTTAATATCAAGCTACCATAGCCATAGCCATGAATATCCCGAGTCTAAAGAACTGACGTATCAAATAAGGACATGAATCATATGCCTTCATGTGCTAAGTGCATCCTTGGTTACCAATCAAACTTTGGTGTTTAAAATGAACTTTTAACGATCGCCTTTCCTATATGGCCCAGATTCCCGGAGTACACAAAATCCAGATTTCCCTTTTCTACGCTGTTTCTGAATCCTTTCCATTCATTCCAATGAGACGCAGGCAAAGATTACAACAAGGATTCATCCTCTATCAGGCTCTTTTATGACTTTAACCAAAGCCCCATCCCACCACCCCCAAACCTTATCAACATAGTATAATATCCTACATTATGGTTGTATTGTATAGCTCTAGTTCCACACACCGATTCGTAAGAATCTAAACCAGACATCTAGACAATCGGATTGCCCTTACACATATTATATATAATTAGACAGATTTAATTGTTGTCAGTTTACTTCTGAAGATAAAATAGGTTGTCTTTTTTGTCCTTCATCTCTGAACATCTCCACTCCCATTGTTGTCTGCGGAAAAGTGCCAGGCCTCAATGTAAATAGATTAGGAGTCATTCACATCCCCCTGGTCTGTGGCGTGGTCCTTTCTAGAACCTCAGGGTTGGTATACATAGGCCTACTCAATAAATATATATATATATATATACATATATATATGTGTATATATATATAGGGCCAAGGTTAGTTCCCTATATAACGCATATATAACACACTGTAGTATATCAATACAATACATTCAGCGGTAGTAGGCAGCTGTTTAAAGTAGGAAACATCAAGAAACACATTATAAATGTGTCATTGCGCTGTATGATTTTCAAAAGGAATTGTATTTATTTTTTAGATTTTCTTTTCTACATGATTTCCTCGAAATGTATTTTTCTAAAGGGTGCATTTTGACCTCGCATTCTCTCCTCTTTGCCAACCAACTGTTGACGGTCCCTGGAGAACGACAGCACCACCTAGTGTTGGGGATCCTTTCAACGTGCTCACATTAAGACCAACAGTCACTTACCGCTGCCAAAATGTGTTGTTGTACGTCGTTGTCGAACGTTGCACAAAGATAATGAGAAAAAAGGTTAGATAGTTTACAAGAGTAATATATGGATTTGTGTGTATTTATCATCCACACTTCTTTTGACTGTAACGTATTGTGTGTCGCAAAACGTGCGGTCCTAATTGTAGACAGGCACTTTGGGACACAACCGTGCGCTGTGTGTTTACTTCGTGTTCGTTTGGTCTTTCGCTTTATACTCACATCTAACTCCGCGGTTGCCTCACTTTTTGCTTACATCCTGCGTTTTTAGGGGCTTTTCATTCAGCCGTCACAAACTCAACATGCATCTGCTTCCCTAAAGACGCGTTCACACCAAAAAAGGGGCGGGGAAAAGCCATAAAAAGTTAAACGCGTCTTTGCAAATACATCAAACACGTTCACAGAGGCAAACTTTTCACCCGAAAATGTGCGGATTGATGCAAGGTGCAGCTCAAACACCCAGGTTCACACTGATTTTGTGTGATTCTACTCGCGAGAACCCTTCGCTCGAGTGGAAATATTTAAACTTTTCCGCGTATTTCGCCTGATGCTGGGTCGTCTCGTCACAGCCAATCAGCGTTCACTCCCTGAGCTGAGGTCCAGAGTGAACCGCAGCATGGAGGAGAAAGTTATTGTTGCTGTTTGCGACTCCCGTTGCTCTATATCTATGTGATATATTATATAATATCACGGTCAAAAGCGGATGATATTATGAATCTTAAACGACTGCGTCAGGTTCTCCGACGTCTCTTGTACTTCCAGAACGTTAAGTAAATGCTCATAGTGGTTTATTATCTTGGCCATGGTTGTGATTTAATTGCCGAAATAAAACGTAGTTGGTCATAAGAGGAAGTCCCTCCTATTACACTAAGGCAAGTAAATCCAACTCATGCAAATCCCTCGAGCGAGTACAATTTTTCTACTCGCGCGAGCAAACTCAGACTTTGTTTTTGGTGTGAACGCACGATAAGGGATTATGGTGCGTTCCAGAGCCCATACAAACCTGTGGGCCGTGGGACTTATCCTACCTCCAAATAAGAAAAGTGCACTGGAATGCCTGTCTAAGTGGAACATCCCACCGTCGAAGTGGAACCTCATACTAGCGAACTGGGGGGTGATCGACCTATCACCAAGGAGCTAGTACAGTTCAGGTAGGATAAGTCCCACATCCCATTGCTTTGGATGGGCTCTGGAACGCACCAATAGTCCTGGTTTGCTTGTGGCTATGAACCAATAAACAGGACCTTAAAGATGGGGCAACACTGCTGTAGCTCCTTGGGTTAGCTGTGCAGGCTACAGAGCACTATGATATAGACTGCTAAGTTAATCACATGCACCTGTTTACATTAAAGTTCTGATTGCAGAAACTGGTTACCATCTAGTTTCTACAACCTTTGTAAAATCTAGTCAAGCTAATCAATTTCTTTGTTTAATTAATAAATAATCTTGAGTTTTTTCGTTTTGCAGTTCTAAATATCAACGGTTGGCCCATGTATTATCTTTTTTTCCATCAGTCCATATCTTTAATCATCACTGATTTACCGACACAGATAAAAGGTATCATCATGGAAATAGTATTTACTTACATGACTCACAATTACATGAAATACTCAATATGTCTACTTACTGCAAGGATATTGTTGTAAATATTAAAGAATTACACTATGAATTGTCTGAATAATTGGAGTTATTAGGTCGTAAGTCTCAAGCTTTATCGACCCATGACCCAAAGGTCATCCCAGTAAAACTTACAGGACACTCTGGGGCAGGGACGTGGGAAGTGGGGGTGCTTAGGGTGCTGCAGTACCCCCCCCCCCCCCTGGCGGCCTCTGGCTGTAACTGCAAGTGAGAAGGTTTTCTGAACAAATCAATACTTTTTTTTTTTTTTTTTATAATTTTATCATACATGATTTTTCATTAAATTATAGACATCCACCCTTTTTATGATATTTATGATATTGTCATTTCATTTTATTTAGAACATTGTCTGAGTAGGCTGACGTAGGCTATGACGCACAACGCAGAACTGTCGATAGCTGAATATCGTAGCCTACTATGCTGAATTTACATAAGCATGTTGGTATTCAACATCTGTTGTAGTGAACATTCTAAAACTGGTGTAAAATGTTGCTGCCATATTAATAGACACGTTGAATGTTATCGTTATGATTCTGGAATACTGCACGTAAACTGGTTGGCAAAAAAAGAGCAAAGACGGACGGTTCACTTGACGGAGAAACCGTCACTCTCCTCATATCAGACAACTCGTAACACTGGATGAAAATGAAGGCTTTCTTTTATTGTCACTCTCCTTTTAAACCTTTAGAAATAACCTCCTGAATCCTTGTTATAACGCTGTGTATAATCCCGGACCGCAACAGCTTGTCGGCATGTTGTTAGTGTGTGAAATTCAGCACAGTATCAGCCGAGTTGACTCTAATTTCCACATTGTTTACTTGCTGACGTTTGTGAATAACAGTGGCTAGTTGGCAGAACTCTTTTAACACACCAGTAGAGTGTTTATCAGAGCGGAGCCCTGAATGTTGCGCAGCATTTATTATGACGTCATTATATAGACTCTCTCTCAGTACCCCCCCCCCCCCCCCCTTGGACTGACTTCCCGCGTCCCTGGTGTTACCCCCTATGTTTTATTCTATACTTTTCAACAGTGTTACCCCTTATGGGTTTTCCATGACCACAGATAAAAAACGACAGTTTTTTTTACGTTTCATTTGATAAAAACGACAGTGTTACCCCTTATGTTTTTTTCCCATGATGACTGATGAAAAACAACAGTGTTACCCCTTATATTTTATTTGACAAAGACAAAAGTGTTACCCCTTGTGTTTTTTTCATGACGACCAATAAAAAACAACAGTGTTACCCCTTATGTTTTTATTCAGTATATATATATATATGAAAAAAAACATAAGGGGTAACACTGTCGTTTTTATTGGTCATCATGAAAAAAAACATAAGGGGTAAGACTGCTGTTTTTTATTGGTCGTCATGAAATAAACATAAGGGGTAACACTGTCGATATTTATCAAATAAAACATAGGGGGTAACACTTTTGTTTTTCTTTGGTCGTCATGAAAAAACCCACAAGGGGTAACACTGTCGTTTTTTATTGGTCGTCATGAAAAAAAACGACAGTGTTACCCCTTGTTTTTTTCATGATGACTGATAAAAAACGACAGTGTTACCCCTTATATTTTATTTGACAAAGACAACAGTGTTACCCCTTGTGTTTTTTTCATGACGACCAATAAAAAACAACAGTGTTACCCCTTATGTTTTTATTCAGTATATATATATATATGAAAAAAAACATAAGGGGTAACACTGTCGTTTTTATTGGTCATCATGAAAAAAAACATAAGGGGTAAGACTGCTGTTTTTTATTGGTCGTCATGAAATAAACATAAGGGGTAACACTGTCGATATTTATCAAATAAAACATAGGGGGTAACACTTTTGTTTTTCTTTGGTCATCATGAAAAAACCCACAAGGGGTAACACTGTCGTTTTTTATTGGTCGTCATGAAAAAAAACGACAGTGTTACCCCTTGTTTTTTTCATGATGACTGATAAAAAACGACAGTGTTACCCCTTATATTTTATTTGACAAAGACAACAGTGTTAACCCTTATGTTTTTTTTCATGACGACCAATAAAAAACAACAGTGTTACCCCTTATGTTTTTTTTCATGACGACCAAAGAAAAACGAAAGTGTTACCCCTTATGTTTCATTTGATAAAAACTATAGTGTTACCCCTTGTGTTTTTTTTCATGACGACCAAAGAAAAACAACAGTGTTACCCCCTTTATGTTTTTTTTCATGACGAACAATAAAAAACAACAGTGTTACCCCTTATGTTTTTTTTCATGACGACCAATAAAAAACAACAGTGTTACCCCTTATGTTTTTTTTCATGTCGACCAATAAAAAAAGGAACAGTGTTACCCCTTATAGTTTTTTTCGTGACTACCAAAGAAAAACGACAGTGTCACCCCTCATGTTTCATTTGATCAAAACGACAGTGTTATACTGTCGTTTTTTATTGGTCGTCATGAAAAAAATCATAAGGGGTAACACTGTCGTTGTTATTGGTCATCATGAAAAAAAACATAAGGGGTAAGACTGCTGTTTTTTATTGGTCGTCATGAAATAAACATAAGGGGTAACACTGTCGATATTTATCAAATAAAACATAGGGGGTAACACTGTTGTTTTTCTTTGGTCGTCATGAAAAAACCACAAGGGGTAACACTGTCGTTTTTTATTGGTCGTCATGAAATAAACATAAGGGGTAACACTGTCGATATTTATCAAATAAAACATAGGGGGTAACACTGTTGTTTTTCTTTGGTCGTCATGAAAAAACCACAAGGGGTAACACTGTCGTTTTTTATTGGTCGTCATGATAAAAAAACTACAGTGTTACCCCTTGCTTTTTTCATGATGACTGATAAAAAACGACAGTGTTACCCCTTATATTTTATTTGACAAAGACAACATTGTTACCCCTTATGTTTTTCTTCATGACGACCAATAAAAAACAACAGTGTTACCCCTCATGTTTTCTTTCATGACGACGAATAAAAAACAACAGTGTTACCTCTTATGGTTTTTTCCATGACGACCAAAGAAAAACAACAGTGTCACCCCCTATGTTTTATTTGATAAATATCAACAGTGTTTCCCCTTATATTTATTTCATGACGGCCGATAAAAAACGACATAGTTGCCCCTCATGTTTTTTCCATGTTGACCAATAAAAAGTGACAGTGGCACCCCTGTCGACGTTTTTGCAGGGATCGGAACATGAGCTGTTTAGAGTGTTAACCTGCGAACTTAACAATGCACCATCAAGACACCGTTTATATTCATCACAAAGGTTATACATGACTTCATAATTCGCATGAAATAGAGAAAAGATACTTCCAACAGAGGTCTTCAACCGGACTTGAACCACGGTGTCCTGGGGGTTAGGCAGAGTGCACCCCACTGCACCACTGAGGCGATGTTAATACACAATAATCAATCATCAATAAAGAGAATATAGATGACATTAAAATGTATGTCTGTATTTCTATTATTTCCCTTATGTTTTTTTTCAAGACGACAAATAATAAACAACAGTGTTACCCCTTATTTTTTTTTTCAAGACGACAAATAATAAACAACAGTGTTACCCCTTATGTTTTTTTTCATGACGACCAAAAAAAACAACAGTGTTACCCCCTTTATGTTTTTTTTCATGACGACCAATTAAAAACAACAGTGTTCCCCCTTATGTTTTTTTTCATGACGACCAATAAAAAACAACAGTGTTACCCCTTATGTTTTTTTTCATGACGACCAATAAAAAAAGGAACAGTGTTACCCCTTATGGTTTTTTTCGTGACTACCAAAGAAAAACGACAGTGTCACCCCTCATGTTTCATTTGATCAAAACGACAGTGTTACACTGTCGTTTTTTATTGGTCGTCATGAAAAAAAACATAAGGGGTAAGACTGCTGTTTTTTATTGGTCATCATGAAATAAACATAAGGGGTAACACTGTCGATATTTATCAAATAAAACATAGGGGGTAACACTGTTGTTTTTCTTTGGTCGTCATGAAAAAAACCACAAGGGGTAACACTGTCGTTTTTTATTGGTCGTCATGATAAAAAAACGACAGTGTTACCCCTTGTTTTTTTTATGATGACTGATAAAAAACGACAGTGTTACCCCTTATATTTTATTTGACAAAGACAACATTGTTACCCCTTATGTTTTCTTTCATGACGACGAATAAAAAACAACAGTGTTACCCCTTATGGTTTTTTTCACGACGACCAAAGAAAAACGACAGTGTTACCCCTTATGTTTCATTTGATAAAAACGACAGTGTTACCCCTGTGTTTTATTTGATAAATATCGACAGTGTTTTCCCCTTATATTTATTTCATGACGGCCGATAAAAAACGACAGTGGCACCCCTGTCGATGTTTTTGCAGGGATCGAAACATGAGCTGTTTAGAGTGTTAACCTCCGAACTTAACAATGCACCCTCAAGACACCGTTTATAGTCATCTCAAAGGTTTTGCTTGACTTTATAATTCACATGAAATAGAGATAAGAAACATCCAACAGAGGTCATCAACCGGACTTGAACCCCGGTCTCCAGGGGGATAGGCAGAGTGCACCCCACTGCACCACTGAGGCGATGACAATACACAATAATCAATCATCAATAAAGAGGATATACATGACATTAAAATGTATGTGTGTATTTCTATTATTTCCCTTATGTATTTTTTCAAGACGACAAATAATAAACAACAGTGTTCCCCCTTATGTTTTTTTTCATGACGACCAATAAAAAACCACAGTGTTACCCCTTATGTTTTTTTTCATGACGAACAATAAAAAACAACACTATTACCCCTTATGTTTTTTTTCATGACGACCAATAAAAAACAACAGTGTTACCCAGGAACGCGGGAAGTGGGGGTGCTTAGGGTGCTGCAGAGGTCCCTGGCTGTAACTGCAAGTGAGAAAGTTTTCTGAACAAATCAATACTTTTTTTTTGTTGTATAATTTTATCATACAACATGATTTTTCATTAAATTATTGACATCCACCCTTTTTATGATATTTATCATATTAGGCCTATCGGTACTATGCTGATTTTACATAAGCATGTTGGTGTTCAACATCTGTTGTAGTGAACATTCTAAAACTGGTGTAAAATGTTGCTGCCATATTAATAGACACGTTGAATGTTATCGTTTTGATTCTGGAATCCCGCACGTAAACTGGTTGGCAAAATAAGAGCAAAGACGGGCGGTTCACTTGACGGAGAAACCGTCACTTTCCTCATGTCAGACAACTCGGAACTCTGGATGAAAATTAAGGCTTTCTATTATTGTCACTTTCCTTTGTAAACCTTTATAAATAACCTCCTGAATCCTTGTTATAACGCTGTGTATAATCCCGGACCGCAACAGCTTGTCGGCATGTTGTTAGTGTGTGAAATTCAGCCCAGTATCAGCCGAGTTGACTCTAATTTCCACATTATTTACTTGCTAACGTTTGTGAATAACAGTGGCTAGTTGGCAGAACTCTTTTTACACACCAGTAGAGTGTTTATCAGAGCGGATCCCTGAATGTGACGTCACCCCTCATCTCGTCTCTGTAAACAACGGATGTTGCGCAGCATTTATTATGACGTCATTATATAGATTCTCTCTCAGCACCCCCCCCTCGGACTGACTTCCCGCGTCCCTGCTCTGGGGGAAATGCAAACCCCAAATCGGCCCTTTTGGATGTCTGCAGAAGATGCTAAGGTAATGGTAAGTAAATAAAGACCCCTTTGAAGAACAGTGAGAAAATCAGTTACTGAGCGTCAAGAATGTGGAAGTCATTGTCTTCAATTGATAGGGAACAATTAGTTGATCAATCTTTCATTGCATGGAAAACAACCAAATGCTTGACATCCAAGCATCGAAAAATAAAACAAGAAACATTGATGACTGGGTCATTTATTAACATTGCGTGAAAAAAACAACATTTAACTCTTATTTCTGCGATCTTTCATGTACAGGTCCAAAAATGTGACAACATTCTATAAAAACCAAATTAGATGTTTCCATACATTCAGACTTCAATGCATTAAAATAACATAAAAGCAATCACAATAGCAAATTGGCATGTCAGTCACCCAAACAATCAGGGAAACCTTCTCCTTAACTCAGCTAAAAAAAGAAATTTGGCCAGAACAAAATAGCCAAAACAGTATAGATTGTATGAAACATTCACACTCATCCAGTAGGGATTGGGAAATAACGAGCCATAAACTGGGACATGAGTCATCATTTTTACCCTGAGACGGGTTGAGAATGTGCTTTTGATCCACATAGAGAACGCCATGTTAAGATTTGCAAAGTGATCTTCAAACACAAGACGGATACACTCGATAATTTGCAGTACTGCTGCTCCGAAGAACAACGTATAGAATAAAGGCGTCAGTGACGTAAACGCAAAGGCTTAAAAACTGATAAATATATATGTGCCGCCGTGGAATATTATTGCGTAAAAGCACAAAATTCAGTGTCCAGGCCGCCAAAAAATAAAAAGATGGTCGAATCGGAAAAATGTTACACATATGATTGTCTGTTTAAGAGATCAATAAGATACATTTTAACATTTGACCCAAAAAAGGGTTGCATTCCGACAACACTGACGAAGACCCCAGCTGAACACATTACCTCAGCCACAGTTAGTCAGCCGTCAGTCTTCCGGTCTAAAACGATATCAGTCTTGCAATAAGAGAGAATGACATTTCTCTCTTCATACGTCTTGTGAAACCAAGCAGTTGCTTAAACCTCAGAAGTAACCCAGCAGTTTACCGAGCGCATGAAAAGGATTGCCCCGGTTTATTTGAGGTAAAGAGGCTACTGCCATATTGCACCTCTCTCTCTCTCTCTCTCTCTCTAATAGTAGCATATCTGCAGTCTCTCTCTCTTTCCCTCGATCCTTTAGTAAAATTGGCACATGTCCGTAGCCGCCTCCCCCTCCCTCCCCCTCACTAAAAGTGGCATATCTGCAGCCTCTCTCTCCCCCCCCCCCTCTCTCTCTCTCTCCCCCCCCTCTCCCTCAGTAACAGTGGCCTATTTCAAGTCTCCACCTCCATCCTCCTCAGTGAAAGTGGCATATCTGCAGTAGTGATCAACCAATATATCGGTCGGCCGATATTTGCGCTTTTTACACGTATCGGCCGATTTTTCCTGCAGTCTCCCCCTCCCTCCCCCTCAGTAATAGTGACAGACCTGCAGTCTCCCCCTCCCTCCCCCTCAGTAATAGTGACAGACCTGCAGTCTCCCCCCTCCCTCCCCCTCAGTAATAGTGACAGACCTGCAGTCTCCCCCCTCCCTCCCCCTCAGTAATAATGACAGACCTGCAGTCTCCCCCCTCCCTCCCCCTCAGTAATAGTGACAGACCTGCAGTCTCCCCGACTCCCTCCCCCTCAGTAATAGTGGCAGATCTGCAGTCGGCTCCCCGGGTCGTTCTTCCCGGGGCTGAAGAAGGGGCAGACGGGCTCCTCGAAGCGCGTGCTGAACATGTACAGCTTCTTCATGGTGACGGCGTCGTAGAAGCACAGGCGCCCGTTGTCGTAGTCCAGGTAGACGCCCACGCGCGGCGAGTTCCAGTAGTCCGCCACGGGAATGCGGCCGTTCTCGCCGTTGGCGTAGAGCCGGTCCTGGAGGCACAGGCTCCAGTAGCCCGCCGACGGGGTGAGGCTGACGAAGCCCTTGCGGTTGCTGGACTCGGTGGTGACGCCCAGGTACCACACGCCCTTGTCCTTGACGTCCACCTCCCAGTAGTGCTGTCCGCCGGCGTAGCTGGCCGTGGCGAGCACGCTGAAGAAGCGCGTGAAGCGCGCCGGCAGGTCGGGCTCGTGGCCGCAGGCCCGGCCCTCCTCCACCTTGGTGTCAAAGTCCGTGATCAGCAGGTTGGGGTGGGCCGTGTCCGGGTCCAGGGTCAGGTTCTGGGGCACTGGAGAGAGAGACACAGAGACAGAGACAGAGAGACAGAGAGACAGAGAGACAGAGGAGAGAAAGAGGAGAGAGGAGAGAAAGAACGAGAAAAAGAGGACAAGAAAGAGAGAAAGAATGAGAAAAAGAGGACAAGAAAGAGAGAAAGAATGAGGAAAAAGAGGACAAGAGAGAGAGAAAGAATGAGAAAAAGAGGACAAGAAAGAGAGAAAGAATGAGGAAAAAGAGGACAAGAAAGAGAGAAAGAATGAGGAAAAAGAGGACAAGAGAGAGAGAAAGAATGAGAAAAAGAGGACAAGAAAGAGAGAGAAAGAAAGAAAGACAGAGACAAAATGAGAGTGAGGGAGTGAGAAGACAACAGACGGAGAGTGAGACAGATAAACTTTCTTGAGCTCCATTTCGAAATGGAAAGATTACAACAACATTGACGCGTGCGAAATACGTGTATAATTCCAAGGTCAGAACCTCTACTAGGAAGAGAGAGAGGGACGTGACCCAAAGGGGGCGAGAGGGGTTGAGACGGAGAGATGCATGACGACAGACGGGTTAGACTGACTCGTGTGCAACACGTGCATCATCTTCTTCCACACGATGAGCTGGAAGGGCCCCGAGAAGTCAGTCCAGTCCGAGGGACAGTTCACCGCCTCCAGGGGGGGGAAGTCCTTGCATTGGATGGCTCTGAGGGTGACAGAGAACGCCGTAAGCACACAGGTACAGGCACTATGGAAGAAATGAACCATTACTTTGTATGGCAAACTATGAGCAATATCAGGCCTATATATCATATAAATACATTAATAGTGGAAAGCAGCTGAATCACCTCTCCCCTCCTTAGGAGAGACTCGATACGGCGCCAGAGAGTCTGGGGTCAATGCATCAGGGTGCACTGACGTCAACTTAAAGTTTAGACGAGCTGCAGATGTTAACAATATGTCTCAAATGAATGCATGGCTGACCGGCCCTACCTTAAAAGGAGAACTAGTATGCATACTGTGGGTGGGCATACCATAGGGGGAATAGCTTGGTGTGTGAGAATAAAAAGACAGGAATCTTATGATCGGCAGTGCTTTGCAAACTACTCGGCCATGTTGCTGCTGGTTCAACAATAAAGTCTTCTGTCATACTTGCTCCGGACTCCTCGGTTCCTCATACTCTCTTATTTAGTTGAAGTGATAGAATTCGGTTATTATCTACCACAGCATGCGTGCGAACACACACACACACACACACACACACACACACACACACACACACACACACACACACACACACACACACACACACACACACACACACACACACACACACACACACACACACACACACACACACACGCACGTCAGGATGTCGATAAAACATACAAATTGCAATAAACCAGTTTAATAGTGACGATGTGTGTTTTTATGCTATCATTTTGCATTATCAAATGTGTAAGTTAGATACATCCTAATGCCATTAACATGGTTTATTCAGTGAAAGCAGTAAATACAGTATTAAACCACTTACTCATTGTAGGACTGAGCAAGACTCTGGAAAGAAAGAATGAAATGAAGGTGTTAATGACACAGAAAACGTTTTAAATTACACTGATTAAACATTTCAGAGGAAAGTAGTTAAACTTCACTCAAGTGGCAATCCCCTGGCAGACATTGTTTAGAATCCACTCTTCATTCAACAGGGTTTCAAAGTAAAGTACCAGGTACAATAACATTGACTATGAATGTTGCAGAATATGAGGATAATTAAAGTAATTGGTAGTAGCTACAACACCTAATACTAAACCTGTTCCCTATTGTACATGTCAGCCAGTGGAGAAACGTTCCCTCTTGTTCAGCCAAGAAATGTCCCGAAAAAATGTAACCCACTGGTCTTGGGACTTGACCAATGACCAACGACGACAAAGAAACAACAACACCACCACCACAGACAACGTTGGCCCGCGACCGACCTCGAAGCTGGTCTTCCCGGCGATGTGGTCGTTGACGTCAGCGATGGTTGCGTCCACGGCGGCCGCCTCGGCCTTGACCGTCTTGAGGTTGTCGTCGAGGACGGCGTTGGTGGCCACCTCCTCGGCGTCCAGGCCGTCCAGCAGCGCGTCGCGCTCGTCCAGCAGGAACTGCACCAGCGCGCCGACGTCCGCCTCGATCCTCTCCTTCAGACGCTGCTTCCTCAGCTGCAGCGTGCGGACGCGCGGACACAGGGACACAGGGATACAAAGGCACACAGACACACGGACGGACAGACACACTGATTTTACAGTACTACAACTCGGCCTGAGTCCTCTCAAAATTGTGGAGCATCACCAACAAAATATCCCATGATGCATTCTAATGTACCGTCCCTAAAGACTTGCATGACATTGAAATATAACAAGTTGCCGTGATCGCAACCAATTCTGATACAATTAATGTTTTAGGTGATCAGTTTAGTCTCGTATCAGGGCACACTGATTAACAATGTCGAATGGAGGTCAGCCGTGGTGCTGTACCTTTAACTCGTTCTTGGTGCGCTCGTCATCCAATCGGACGCTGGTACACCGCGACTTCTGCCAGTTCAGTTCCAGCAGCCTCAGCTGTAGCTCCATCTGTAGGGAGGACCCAGCAGCCAGTCATCTGATTATCTGTCCCCTCATGGGATCATACATCTAGAACAGGGGTACTCAAGTAGAAATGATGAGGGGCCACAAATTTTTTTTTCAGTGACTCAAGGGGCCGGTCGGTATACGTGTGACTGAGGCCGATATATGCTCTGTTTTAGACGTAACGCGTAAGCACGTAAGATACATAACCCCCCCTTGCGCGGTAAAATATCCCCCCATACGTGCTTAAGTGCGTCGGCCAAAATTCCTGACTATGCGACTGAAACACACCCTACGCAGCTCGCAAAGACTGTGATTGGCCAGCTAACCACATCCTTTCAGGAGTCTCACATTTCCGGTTTTACAGCATAATAGCGCCATTTTTAAAAGGCCGTGACAGAAGCGAATGAAGAATTTTGAAGAAGGAGAAGAAGAAAACACAAGAACGAATTATGATAATTATAAATATAAACAAGCCAGCGATTTCCACTTCCACGCCCACAGATTCGTTCGTTGCTCCCCCTACTGTTCTGGCGGAGAATCCCCTTGCAACACGCGCAATCCTTAAGGAACCTTAAAGGAACCGTAAATCAAAACTTGTCTAAAACAAGTCCCTTGTGTAAATTACGTGCTTACGTCTCTGCGTCTAAAACGACCCTAAATCGGCCTTGACTGCTGCTGAGATGGACTGTCTGCCTCGAGTTTGGGAGGGCTGGAGCGGTCTGTGGGCTGGAGTGCTATCTGTTTATCGTTGCAACCCCCAGCCTCGTATTGAGATCGCGGCGCGCGGTTTCAAAATAAGAGCGCCCAACACGATTTTTTTTTTTCTTTTTTTTTTAATAATTAAAAAAACTTTTCAAAACAGCTCGAGGGCCATTAATAGACACCCCGCGGGCCAC
Source organism: Gadus morhua (assembly GCF_902167405.1). Taxonomy (NCBI): domain Eukaryota; kingdom Metazoa; phylum Chordata; class Actinopteri; order Gadiformes; family Gadidae; genus Gadus; species Gadus morhua. Next base: position 29,178,861 of record NC_044054.1, read on the forward strand.
AAAAGGCCCGCGGGCCGCTACTTGAGTATGACTGATCTAGAACATGCTATTTGACTATTGAATTTTGATTGACAGGATTCTTCGTCGCATGGTCAATTGAAAAAAAAAATCAAGCCATTTCTTTTAAATTCACTGTTCCCTCCATTGTTGTGGCTGCCGTTTTTAACTTGATTAAAAGACTGTAAAAAGGGTTGAATAGTTTTTAACGTGTATCAACCATCACCGGCTTAAAGATGTCCTGTTCCGCCTATGTATTAGCCTAACCCAATACATTTAATTGTCAGGATGGATGTACGAATAACGTGTGAGCTCCTCCATTTCCATCTGGACAAATTACCTCAGCATCGACGGATTGATTTAATTGAGCATTGTCAGCAGGATACCATACACATGCTCACGCAGTGCAAAGTCTGTCCAACAGAAAGAAGAATATCTTCTCATACGTATAAGCGACACAAACCGGTTGATTCCAGCTTGTGATGTTCAGTAGGCCTGTGAGTGAACTCATCTTAGCTCCAGGTTATAGCGCAATCGTATAGGATGAGTTGAGACTGACATCTAACAAGACAAGGATTTTTTGATTTTGTAATACTGTCGAGTAATACCCTGATTTACCATTACCATATAATTTTGTATTATGGGTATCTGTGAGGAAATCAGAGAGGAGGAGGAGGAGATATGAGTAGACAATGAGCAGCGAGGCACCAGAGATGGCAAAATTCTATTGTCAGGGTCCTTTGATTATATGTTGTATAGCACTGTGGGTTACTTAAGCGCTATCATAAGATAGTGTCTCCAGGCAGACAGTGTCCCTAAAGGGGCATGAGTGATCCTTAAGGTCAGTTGTGTAATTCATTGGAATGTAGAATCAAATAGGATAAGATAATCCTCTACAAACTCTTTGTTTATTCAGGAATGCAGAAGTAAATCAGTTCATGACCTGGGAGTATCATGCAGGCTTTGCTAGTACATGAGACTGTTAGAGGCTGGACTATGAACACGTGATCACGTCAATACCAAGCCTTGCTCCGCCCGCCTACTACTTCCGCTCAATTTTAATTTCCCTTCAGTACTGGGTCTGGATTTACAGTATATATTTGCGGGTTTCCTGCAGCAATTATTTTGGCTGTCCAATCGGCGAAAAGAGGGATTGGCTGAGAGCAATTTCGTTGCGGTTGTGTGCTAGTTTGAGTTGTAGCCAGAAGACGTTTGTCAAGAACAAACGTTAGCGATTGCTTTTGGCAGATCAAGAGTGGCACTTGGCAGATCCAATCGTTTTAAACTCCAACAGACACCCGCCTTCAAGTGAGTTAGCGTTTGTCAATGGAGTGGCCAGACACTCTGTGCAAATGAAATTGAGTACGAGAATCTGGTAGGACCAGGCTAGTCAAGACCTTGTCTCAAACTCTTTTTCATACCTTCATGTCGTGGACCACTTCATGCACTGGGACGACCTCATGGTGTCTACAACATAGAGAAGATCACAGGATTAAGGCCCATGTATATACCCGCACACTGACACACCATGCAGTAGGACACACATATTACCAAGTATTCAGATAGAATAGCTTGGCCAGTCAGAACCGAGGCCAAGCAAGTGGTTTGATAATGGATATTGGCACAATAACAGCCTTTTGTTTGTACTGGTGAGCAGGGAGAGTTGATTCAAGGACGTCGATGTTTAGACAAGAGTTCAGCCTACAGCCTCACACAGCAATAGAAGGCTGCACATGACACACAACAAACCACACACACAACACACCACACACCACATCAGATTCCTTTGGTTTTTAGGCTTACTTGGCAATGCAACCGTTTCCGATTGAATGCAATGCCAAACAAAAAAAGATTATGATGCCAAGTTAAGCGCACCATAACTATTCAGTTAATAGCCTTTTAAACTGAATGATGAACTCGTACGGCCAGTTTTAGGAAACAGGTGATATTACAAGACGAGTGAACAGCAGTAACAACTTGTTAAAAACACACACACATGCGCACACACACTCTAACTACATCCTAATCCTCTTTTACTAAGAAGGTAATACCTGTGTGCTCTAGACTCCCTGCAGACTACACAAATGGGCATGTGGTCCGTCTCGCAGTAGAGCTTCAGCTCCTCTCCGTGTTGCTCACACTTGCCGTCCACTTTGATCGGTTTGCAGGGTGGGGGACAGGAGCTCAGCGACTCAAAGTCCTCCACCTTGGCCACCAGGTTCTGGACCAGGTAGTTCTTGGTGAAGGTCTTCTTGTTGAACACCTGAGACAGAGACAGACAGTGTGGTAGATTTTAACCGAGATATAAAACACTTTGACTAGTTTAAGAGAGAGTAAAATAAATCGAGGGGTCCGGAGCAAGTATTGACAAAAGACTTTATCGTGTAAGAACAATAACAACGATAACAGCTGAGTGGGTCTGCAGAGTCACTGGTGGTCAACGGATCAGCTTCTTCTTTATCCACACACACACACAACAGTTTCTTTGTTCAATATTTCCGCCCACATCAATCATGAGTTCATCTAACCACATTTTCAACAAAATCATTTAGGACACCAGTCTGAGGTCAGCACGCATTAACCCCGTAGCTTCCTGCCCCTATCATGGGTTCCTTCCAACATACGCTCTGACCCCAGACTCACAGGCACTGTGTGTCTCCTACCATTAAGATATACAGGCCTAATAATAATCATAGTTTACCCTAGAATATAATCATTAATTTCTACCACAACAGTAGCACAGACAATTCATCCAGAAACTGCCTTTGACAAACGATGTGAGAGGAATGTGAACACAATGTGTCACCGTCAACGCATTTCTCTCCCATCGTTATCTTCGCTTCCCAAAAAGGATGCAATGAGGTGACGTCATCTGACGACGCTGCCAACACCGTGCCGTCCACACACCCACGAGGCCGGCCACTTTTACCAGGACCACAATACCGGAGACACGACACGGAGCTACCGGGGAACAGACAGACAGGGAACGACTGACTGACGCATGGGAAACAACCCATCAGCAAACCACCACCACAGCCACATACCGCTCGACACTGGGGACACTGGTAACCACTGTAGACGTCGCCCGTCTCCTCCCAGTGCGTGAGGATGCAACAGCGGCAGTAATTGTGTCCGCATTTTAATATGACGGGTTCTTTGAAGAAATCCAAACAGATGGAGCACGACAGCTCTTTCCTGAGGTCTTCTCCTGCACCACTCGCGGTAGCCATGTTGGTCCTTAAAAAACAACAACACGGCGCGCAGAGGAGAGTACGGGAAACAAGCAGCTGCGTCACGATGTGTGACTGCCGGCTGAACCAATCCGATCAGCGCAAAGTTCTCTCTCTCTCTCTCTCTCTCTCTCTCTCTCTCTCTCTCTCTCTCTCTCTCTCTCTCTCTCTCTCTCTCTCTCTCTCTCTCTCTCTCTCTCTCTCTCTCTCTCTCTCTCTCTCTCTCTCTCTCTCTCTCTCTCTCTCTCTCTCTCTCTCTCTCTCTCTCTCTCTCTCTCTCTCTCTCTCTCCTCTCTCTCTCTCTCTCTCTCTCTCTCTCTCTCTCTCTCTCTCTCTCTCTCTCTCTCTCTCTCTCTCTCTCTCTCTCTCTTCCCCCCCCAGCATGGACACCAAAACAACTATTGTTAAGATAAAGAAACCATATTTATTATTATACATATTTAGTAATTCATATAAAGACACATATCAAATTCTTTAGGGTGAAATTTCAATACAGATGGCATGGGAACGTGATTGCATTGCATAGCTTACATTTGCCTTGTGAGGGATAAGACTCAAAAAGTGCATTTGATGACAGATGTATGTACAGTAATCGTTTTTCAACCAAACAGAACACAAACCCTTCTTGTATACATTGGCTCAGGATTTCAGTTAATGAAAACAAGATAACTTTATAACTGTGGGGTTGAGGATAAACTGACAAAAACGATTGATGTGATTCGACACACATTTTGCTTTTTTTAAGTAATGAACACCAGGGTGAGAGAAAAGGTTCACAGCATGTGTTAAAAAGTACAATACAATTCAGTTGTGATATGCTAGTCAAAATCATTGTGGTGTAGCGTCTGCTCATCATGTGTAGAGCAACCAGTTTTTCCAGACTCCCAGTTCCACTGGAATCGTGACAGTGGACAGGTGGCACACACAATGTCTGATACATTAATCCTTAAACGCAGACAGCATCACCACTGACGCCATTGGTAGTCCACGGCAAGAGTGTGTATGTGGCTCAGTCGAGATTCTGTTCAGACAGAAGAGTTATGTTATGTTTATGCTACAAGAAAGTCTTGCTCACAGGAAACCACTCCTACGTGATTGGGTTTAAGGGTAATCAATCCATTTGTGTGAAGTTAATGACCTCTGTGATACTCGTCTTCGAATAAATATGACATAATACAGAAAGCAAACACACACACACACGGTGGGCTCGACACAACAGATAGCAGGAAACTGTGTTGTGACACAGAGTCAATATAGAGGTGACAAAAATACAAAACATATCATAAAATGGTTAAATCCAGCTCAGAATGATCATGTTCAGAACTCCTCTCTCGTTATGCTGTAAACAAAACACAGACCTCAGGACCACAGTGTATGAACTAATCGTCGAAAATAGCAAATAAAACCAGAAGAAGGACAAACAGTGTTTAACTCCAGTGCTTTAGTTGGCTTATTTCACACAATCGGGGTGGTTTGTTCAATCGCTGTGCATATCTTGTGAGGAATTATTCTAGACATGAGGATAGTGTCGGATCCAACGTGAGTGTTACGCGCGACTCCTTTACCCAACACATCGCGTGACAGTACTTCTGTCGTACCTTCGCTGTCACTGTCGGCAGCCTTCAGCGGTGTTCCTGGAGCGCATGGCAGCTTCAGGCACTTCAACAACATCAGATCACACAGCCCGCACTGGGAGCAGGATTTGAAATGCACGACGATCGCAACACAACCTCGGAATGTGGAGTGACACAGCATGATCCTTAAATATTTTGGC